>NW_019942505.1:1030280-1035470 GCF_002910315.2 Salvelinus sp. IW2-2015
TCTATATTCACACCATAGTTGGAGTCCAGATATAGCTGCTCCAGTTGTCTGGGTGACTAGTGGGTTGTAGAAATAACCAGTATCTGTCCAAGTAAGGTTCTTCTGATACAGTGCTATTGTCTCTCTCCCTCTCTCTCTCTTCTGTCTTTGTCCACTTTCCCATGCCCTATACCTGCCTCTGTATCATAGCTGTATTCATTAGCTTGGAACAAATCTTCTGGATAGAGGTCATTTTAAAGATCTATGCTGGTGTCTGTGTACTATTTCTAGAAATACTACTATTTTTCTCTCTCATCCACACTCCTGTTTTGTCTTTCTCTCGTACTATACCAAGTGTTTCCTCATTTGCTTTGTGGAGCGTTATGCTCACCTCATATCCTGCTTTTGTCATGACTCATGACAGGCTTGGTGATTTGCATTTTGCCTTAGTTTGTACCTGATCAAGGCCCTGCTCCTATGATCATGTCAATAGTCCCTGTGGCTTCATCTCTGTAGATCCAGAGGCTTCAACGTTTGTCCAGACTTTGGTTTTGTCTGTACCATCCATATGAAACAAAAAGACAACCAGGCGTAATAACAGATGGCATATAAACATCATAAGTCATTTTTAAAGTATCCAAATAGTGCGTGTTGTTAGATAGGCAGAAACTATGAGAATAACTGAAACGTCACAGTGGAAATGCACAAACAATGATCTTCAAATGCTTTGTCCTACTCCTTTCCCCCTCTATTCCTGTACCAGAGTTAAAACTATATACATTTAAGAGACGCCACACCTTTATCAGTGAGGTGGTTGATAGACTGGGTCTTTATGGGAAATAGTACAATGAGGAAGTTAATGGTTAACCGAACAGTGCTCCCAGTTTGAGTTAATGAGATTGCAATGTTTGGGGTAGAGGTCGACCGATTTATGATTTTTTTCAACTCCGATACCGATTATTTTAACTTAATATAATACATAAATAAAATCCAATTTAGTCTCAAATAAATAATGAACATTATTCAAACAGCAGGAAATTGCTGTTTGAAATGAATGCTTACAAGCCTGCTGCTACCTACCACCGCTCAGTCAGACTGCTCTATCAAATATCAAATCATAGACTTAAATTATAATATATAAACACACAGAAATACGAGCCTTAGGTCATTTATATGGTAAAATCTGGAAACTATCATTTAAAAAACAAAACGTTTATTCTTTCAGTGAAATACGGAACTGTTCCGTATTTTATAGAACGGGTGGAACCCAAAGTCTAAATATTGCTGTTACATTCCACAACTCAATGTTATGTCATAATTATGTAACATTCTGGCAAATTAATTACGGTCTTTGTTAGAAAGAAATGGTCTTCACACAGTTCGCAACGAGCCAGGCGGCCTAAACTGCTGCATATACCCTGACTCTGCTTGCACAGAACGCAAGAGAAGGGACACAATTTCCCTAGTTAATATTGCCTGCTAATATGAATTTCTTTTAACTAAAATTGCAGGTTTAAAAATATACTTGTGTATTGTTTTTAAGAAAGGCATTGATGTTTATGGTTAGGTACATTGGTGCAACGTTTGTGCTTTTTTTGCAAATGTGCTTTTTTTAAATCATCACCCGTTTGGCAAAGTTGAAGTAGGCTGTGATTCGATGGTAAATTAACAGGCACTGCATTGATTATATGCAAAGCAGGACAAGCTAGTATAACTAGTAAAATCACAACCATGTGTAGTTAACTAGTGATTATGTTAAGATATGATTGTTTTTTATAAGATAAGTTTAATGCTTGCCTGCAACTTACCTTGGCTCCTTGCTGCACTCGCGTAACAGGTGGTCAGCCTGCCAACGCAGTCCCTCGTGGATTGCAATGTAATCGGCCATAATCAGCGTCCAAAACTGCTGATTACCAACATAAATAAAATCCAATTTAGTCTCAAATAAATAATGAAACATTATTCAAACAGCAGGAAATTGCTGTTTGAATGAATGCTTACAAGCCTGCTGCTACCTACCACCGCTCAGTCAGACTGCTCTATCAAATATCAAATCATAGACTTAATTATAATATAATAAACACACAGAAATACGAGCCTTAGGTCATTTAATATGGTAAAATCTGGAAACTATCATTTAAAAAACAAAACGTTTATTCTTTCAGTGAAATACGGYACTGTTCCGTATTTTATAGAACGGGTGGCAACCCAAAGTCTAAATATTGCTGTTACATTCCACAACCTTCAATGTTATGTCATAATTATGTAACATTCTGGCAAATTAATTACGGTCTTTGTTAGAAAGAAATGGTCTTCACACAGTTCGCAACGAGCCAGGCGGCCTAAACTGCTGCATATACCCTGACTCTGCTTGCACWGAARGCAAGAGAAGGGACACAATTTCCCTAGTTAATATTGCCTGCTAATATGAATTTCTTTTAACTAAATATGCAGGTTTAAAAATATATACTTGTGTATTGTTTTTAAGAAAGGCATTGATGTTTATGGTTAGGTACATTGGTGCAACGTTTGTGCTTTTTTTGCAAATGTGCTTTTTTWAAATCATCACCCGTTTGGCYAAGTTGAAGTAGGCTGTGATTCGATGGTAAATTAACAGGCACTGCATTGATTATATGCAAAGCAGGACAAGCTAGTTAAACTAGTAATATCATCAACCATGTGTAGTTAACTAGTGATTATGTTAAGATTGATTGTTTTTTATAAGATAAGTTTAATGCTTGCCTGCAACTTACCTTGGCTCCTTGCTGCACTCGCGTAACAGGTGGTCAGCCTGCCAACGCAGTCCCCTCGTGGATTGCAATGTAATCGGCCATAATCAGCGTCCAAAACTGCTGATTACCGATTGTTATGAAAACTTGAAATCGTCCCTAATTAATTGGCCATGCCGATTTTTAATCGGTCGACCTCTAGTTTGGGGGACGTTGCTTTTATAGGAATGAGAGCTAAGCGTCTGTTAGAAGACCTATGTAGACAGGGTCTGATAGATGTGATGTCATCTGTTGGATGGGATGGTGTGTGTCAGTTTGTCTTCAAAAAATAWWWWWTTWWAAGTTATTTAGCAGACGCTCTCATCCAGAYRGACTTWTAGTTGTGAGTGCATACTTTTTCATACTTGTTCGTACCGGTCCCCCGTGGGAATCGATCCCACAACTCTGGTGTTGCAAACGCCATGCGCTACCAACTGAACCACACGGGACTATATGTCACGGCAGTCTGTTTACAGGGTCGTTGACTTTGTCAGCGGTTTTAATCTGGTTAGCGATAGCAGGGGAAGCCTCTTGCAGCCACGGCGGCTGCTGACTGGGGAAAATATTCGGCTTTGAGGGGATTGAGAGAAATTTAGAACATACACTGCTCAAAAAAATAAAGGGAACACTAAAATAACACATCCTAGATCTGAACGAATGAAACATTCTTATTAAATACCTTTTTCTTTACATAGTTGAATGTGCTGACAACAAAATCACACAAAAATGATCAATGGAAATCAAATTTATCAACCCATGGAGGTCTGGATTTGGAGTCACACTCAAAATTAAAGTGGAAAACCACACTACAGGCTGATCCAACTTTGATGTAATGTCCTTAAAACAAGTCAAAATGAGGCTCAGTAGTGTGTGTGGCCTCCATATGCCTGTATGACCTCCCTACAACGCCTGGGCATGCTCCTGATGAGGTGGCGGATGGTCTCCTGAGGGATCTCCTCCCAGACCTGGACTAAAGCATCCGCCAACTCCTGGACAGTCTGTGGTGCAACGTGGCGTTGGTGGATGGAGCGAGACATGTTGTCCCAGATGTGCTCAATTGGATTCAGGTCTGGGGAACGGGCGGATCAGTCCATAGCATCAATGCCTTCCTCTTGCAGGAACTGCTGACACACTCCAGCCACATGAGGTCTAGCATTGTCTTGGTCTCACAAGGGGTCTGAGGATCTCATCTCGGTACCTAATGGCAGTCGGGCTACCTCTGGCGAGCACATGGAGGGCTGTGCGGCCCCCCAAAGAAATGCCACCCCACACCATCTGCACATGTGCACGGTTCGCATCATGCTGTTCAAAGCCGTATTAGATCAGGGCATCCAAAACAGAGAAGAAGTTGAGCCTCACATCTCAACTGCTCATCAGGTTGGTGTGCGGAAATTGGCCGACTGTCTGTTTTAGCTTTCTGTCAATCGACGTCATATCGCTGAGTTCTACTTTAAAGTAAGGGCGGAGTGTATCCTGAATCCAATACAAAAAAATAACAAATTCAATGCTCTCTCAGGAGGACGAGGAACGTGATATACACTGCTCACAAAAAAATAATAAGGGAACACTTAAACAACACAATGTCAACTCGCAAGTCAATCACACTGTCTGTGAAATCAAACTGTCACGCTTAGATAGCAACACTGATTGACAATAAATTTCACATGCTGTTGTGCAATGGAGATTGACAAACAGGGTTGGAAATTATAGGCAATTAGCAAGACAAACCCCAAATAAAGGATGGTTCTGCAGGTGGTATGACCCACAGACCCCACTCTCAGTTCTATGCTGTCCTGGCTGATGTTGGTCACCTTTTGTAATGCTGGCGGTGCTTTACTCACTAGTGGTAGCGATGAGACGGAGTCTACAACCCACCACAAGTGGCTCAGGTAGTCGCATGCTCACTCAGGATGGCACATCAAATCGCGAGCATGTGGCAAGAAAGTTTGCTGCTGTCTGTCAGCGTAGTCGTCCAGAGATGAGCGCGCTACCAGGAGAAAGCGCAGTACATCAGGAAGACTGGAGAGGCCGTAGGGGAGGCAAACAAACCACAGCAGCAGGACCGCTTACCTCCGCTTTGTGCAAGGAGGATTAGAGGAGCACTGCCAGAGCCCTGCAAAATGACCTCCAGCAGGCCCACAAATGTGCATGTGTCTGCTCAAGACGGTCAGAAACAGACTCCATGAGGGTGGTATGAGGGCCCGACGTCACAGGTGGGGGGTTGTGGCTTACAGCCCAACACCGTGCAGGACGGTTGGGCATTTGCCAGAGAACACCAAGATTGGCAAATTCGCCACTGGCGCCCTGTGCTCTTCACAGATGAAAAGCAGGTTCACACGCACAGTGACAGACGTGCCAGAGTCTGGAGACGCCGTGGAGAACGTTCTGCTGCCTGCAACATCCTACAGCATGACCGGTTTGGCGGTGAGGTCATCATGGTGTG
>NW_019942505.1:1035856-1039195 GCF_002910315.2 Salvelinus sp. IW2-2015
TACTCCTCACCCACCTCAACCCATGTTGTCTGGCTGCTTGGCTCCAGAGATGTCTATAGCATTTACTTACTCAGGCCTTTTACTCCTTCTCGATCATAGGCCATCGACTATTTTAATAGTTCATTTTCTGCTTTTTATMAGTATAGTGTGTTGACTAATTATTGTATTTTCTCAGAGGTTTGGTGGGTTTTCAGGATTTTRCCCGCAATTTTAGTTTGAAGGCCTACCTAGTAGGGAACTAATGTTACCTGTTCTATTTTGGGGGGCACCTCTATGGCCGTGTCTACACTTGACACTTACATGCGGTTTCTGCTATCAGAATACGAAGATCGTATTGTAAGTTACGGGTCTAGACGCATAAAAGTCGCACTGTGGTCTGGGATGCATTGTGTGCGGYTWTCTCCTCAGTCTGGATGCAATCAGGCTACCAAAAGCYTACACAGTGGGTGATGTCATCAGCACTCCGCCCATAAGTCTCCAGAAAACGTGTGTTTTGGTACTGAGAGGCASCTTTTRATTATAACGCTGGAGGAAATACGTTCCTAGTGTGTGAGGAGCYTGTTTMCTGGCCTCAAATGCTAGCCAGCTAYTTAATAGTTAGAAAAACACATTTTCTTTTGGCTAAAGTTATGCTATCCTGTTTGGAATCCCTTTAGTTTTGCTAGTTGTTGTGTTATCATATTTAGCCTATTCTACCATTTGCAGAATGCATACTGGCATWTTAATATAGTGCGGGAAAAGGGAATCCGGACACAATGTGGACATGGTGGACACATTTAAGTGTAGATGCATGATGTGTTTGGAATTCCATGATCAGAACTCCATGATCAGAATACAAAAACTGCATTAACTGTCAAGTCTAGACACGGCCATACGGGAGCATCACTCCAAAATGAGGCCACTATAATTAGCCTGAACCACAATCATTAGAAAGGCTCTATGCTCGTCACCTAGAATTACATTTCATGTGCATGCTGGKCGTTCAGCTCCTTGATTTAAGCCTATCAGGAGAGACTATATAGGCTACTATCTCATGGTAGTGTTAAATAATGAAATGGTGGGTATCGTTCAAGCACTAGTTTATCGACCTACCTATCTATCTGATCTCATTATCCCATAGTGCCCTCACTGACCTCCCTGGCCACCACAGTAATGGACTGTGTGGCACTACTTGAAGTAAATGAGGCCAGTTATGGGGTCAGTTACACCCTCAGTGAAAGAACGTTGAAGTTCTTGGATGGAAGCCCTGTCCGGGTTCAGAAAATAAGTTTCATCACTGATGCATTGCATATTAGCTTGTTTGGGGGGTGATCTGGCTTAGATTTACTAAAGCGATCTTAGAGGTGTACTTTCCTCTTGTTGTTATGTGGAAGTCTTAAATTGTTTTGACTTTGATTGTTCTAGCTTTTCCTGTTCCCTCTGGGGGGAAAAGGTGCAGATTTCGCTCTAGTGCAAAAGGTATTGTAAATCTTGCCCCATTTTAGTACAGAGCCTTTCTCTGGTTTGTGTAAAAGCTTCTACCTTGAAGTTGAATAATTACGTACTTACCATTTGAATAAAATCTCTACTGGCAGAGGCATCAGATGGGCTTCGTCACATGACCAAACTGTTGCCCGGGCGACCATGGGTTCAGAGTCCTTGGCCCTCTCAGCCAATTAGAGGCGAGATTTGCATTTGACAAGCTTCTCCCTCTCAGCCGGTTTGCAAATTCTGATTTGTTGGTGGTGACAGTCTGGTGTTGACAGTCTGGTGGTGACAGGCTAAATTGAGTGTCACCCATTCATCTCTTTCTTCCCTCTTTTCCTAAGTACCCTTCTCTCAAGGGCCCCTCTCCTCCCACCTGTGCCCTCTCTCGCCGTCTCAGTTTCCCCCCTCTTTCCTACCCCCTCCCTTCCCACTTTCCTAAGTACTGTACACTGCAAGTGTCCCTCCTCCCTCCTCAACCGTCACTATCTGTCTATTTTCTACCTCCCACCCTCCCTCGCTTCTTTCTGTGACACCTTCGTCTGCCCTTCCTTCCTCTCTCGTTCCTGTGTGACTCCACACACGTACACACCCCTTCTGAARGGCCAAAGAGCACCAAAGACAGGCTTTTCCAACCGGCCTCTACGAGTTCAACGTGAGTCCTCTGGAAGGTCAGTCAGACTCAGAAMGACATCCATTAGAGTTAGAGAGTTACACTTATGCCTGACTTATTGAAGTTCACTCGGAAAAGTCTCCTTATTATTCCTTCAACTTTGGCACTGCTCATCTTGGATGAACGGCCCTATGCAACTATAACACATTAAGGTAACGTTTTAACTTCTCATTTACATTAGGAAAGTGGTTTGCAATCCTTGAAATTCAGATTGAAGTAACTTTCCTTTTTTTYAGTTAAACCACGTAGCATACTGCTGTGCATATTGCTGTGCATTCCACATTTCTCAAGAGTAACTTGTGTAGGCTACACAAAAAATAGCCTGTATGTTTGATTATATCCTTATGGATATACTGTACAGAACACGTTCTCAGGGATCAGACGTTT
Source organism: Salvelinus sp. IW2-2015 (assembly GCF_002910315.2). NCBI lineage: Eukaryota > Metazoa > Chordata > Actinopteri > Salmoniformes > Salmonidae > Salvelinus > Salvelinus sp. IW2-2015. The sequence goes on from NW_019942505.1 coordinate 1,038,381, forward strand.
TTGGCTTTGTCCTTAGTGGCCCAGTCTTCCGCACCCCACTGTGTGTTTGTCTGGGGAACTGGACAATTGTTTTCTCACAGTTCCTGTAGATTCTCTGGACTGTTAATTTGCTGGCAGATCTGGGAACAAGGGCCTAGTGGAGRCCAGGGTTGTACAGTGGGCACACTGGGCKGCGTAACAGGGTCTTTCCCTTGGCATTCTGCCTGGCCCAACGACAACCACACAGAGAAAGAGATGGCCAATAACCATACTCACTGGTGACCCCCTCTAAATGGGATACAAGGCTGCGCTTGGCTGGGTAGTTAATAGACCCACAATGTTACAATACAATGCCTGCCAACTTGGCCTTGGCAGCATGWAAATATGACAGATAAAGATACGACATGTCTTTGTGTGTGTGTGTGTGCGCGCGCGCGCATGGGCATGCTCCATTTGTTTTCTGTGTGAGACTGTGCGCTGCAGGTTAGTTGAGTGCCAGTACCAAATGCCAATTGATTCCCCTCAATATCTTTTTATTTGTCATTTAAGARYTGGGAATAAGACATTTATAATTGTATAATAACATGATATTTTGGACTGCATCCATGCACCCTTATTTAGCATTCTAGTGAAAACACAAGTACTACTTATCATTCTAGTCGATAGACACGCCATGCTACAGAACTACCAGACATTATGCATCATGGTGGATACAGTAAAAGCCAGACCTAGAGTATGTGTACGACCCTGCTGCTCCCTCTGACAGCTGTAAGTGGAGGGAGTGGATGGATGGATGTGGCAGGAGTGACCAGAGCAATACACTCAGTTAATTAAGG
>NW_019942505.1:1039775-1041515 GCF_002910315.2 Salvelinus sp. IW2-2015
ATGAAGAGGGACACTCATGTTTCTCTTTGCTTTTGTAAACAGTATGAATTAGCATTTACTCTAATACTATAATACAGGTTACAGCTAGCCTTAGCACGCTGTCCTAGTTGGAATGTACAGCACTTTGTGTTGTGCCTCGTCAAGCTTTGTTTAGTAACTGTGTTGGTTTAAATGTCATAAGGTGGTGTGTTGTGCTCCGGTTGTAACTTGATCTGTGTGTAGCTAGGGTAACTCTAGCTTTCTGACCCTAAAAACTCMGGGGAAAGGCCAAGCCTAGTGWGACAATTGGAGCATACATGGCACTGTACATGGCTTTAAAAAGATGAAGATGCTTGTAAATTCGTGGTTGAAYTGTCTGAAGTAAGAAAAARMTCAACTGYTCCTTAAATGTGACCTATATCTGTATGTCTTTTAACCAGGCTGTMKTAGAAAATGAGAGCATCATTTCAGTATCTCACCTGGAAAAACTGGTGAAATACATTTCAGTAAAGGGATGAGAGTTTTCTTGATACAMTCGCATTTGATGGCATTCCATGTTCAAACGTAAAACAGCATTTAATGTTATGCCATTCCGTAKTAAAACYTAAAAGACTATGATGTTGATGAATTAAAGACAGTCGGCTTGAATTCATCTTTCTAACCAGTCTTCCATCCAACCTTCTTTATGCGAGTAAAGTYCATGTCCGATAAAAACAAATGTAATGACAAGACTGATGGAAACAGAAAATGTTTCAGTAAACTTTCCAAAAACAAAATGAACTAGACTAGGTGGGATCTTTTTGTGTCTGCAAAATGAAGTATGCGTAAAATGTCGTTGGAAGTGCTTTTATGCAAATATTAATATAATAATCATAATGTCAAAGGTAASTTAGAGTCACACATGGAGTTTATTAGGCTACTGAACACCCTGAACTTCACAGGGTGGTGAAAGTGCAAGGTGATGAGCTTGATGCTCCTTTCCAATAAATACCCAGGGTCTCATTCTGGTGACATGATCATCAATGTCGTTTGACAAATAAAAAMAATCTTGCACTTTTGTCGTAGATACAGTAGCCAACTGTATCTGCGCCCTGTGCGCTGTTGGCTGGAGAACACTTGCCAATACCAAAGTTGGCACATTTGCTATGTCACGTTATTTTTGTTGTTGTTGTGATAAATAGAGTTGAAAATGCGATGGAAACCCATTTAACTTGTATTTTTTATTCAGTAAATGGGAACTTAACTGCAAAATGTATTTGATGTGCATTACGTCATCACACACCTTTCATCTGCAACAAGTCAATTTGATGGAAACACATCTCTGGTGGGAAAATGCYCATCGTGTTTTTATGCCGCTTTTAGAATATTCACATGAAAATCTGTRGCCAATCGGATGGAAACCTAGCAACACAATTTTTTTTCTCTCCCTCTCTCAGACCAGCCCTGGTACCAGATGTGCGATRAGCCTGCTGTTTCTCCCTGATCCACCAGGGGGCCTCAGTCACTCACAGGGACCAGCCCTGAGTCCTCACCCTGAACACCCCGGCCCCAGTCAAGCTGTCCCACCCTCATCCCTCTCCCTCTCCTCCTCATCTCTTCTTCTGGACCTCACACTCCCCACTGGACCCCCTGTTGACCCTCTCCCTTTATAGGGGGCAGGGGGAGGCGTCCGGCGGCCTCGATGAGGAGACCCTGCCCCTTTATGAGGGCCTTAATATGGAGTGCGACCTCCTGGAAAGAGTGGATAGGGGAAGCCATGAT
>NW_019942505.1:1048070-1050183 GCF_002910315.2 Salvelinus sp. IW2-2015
CTGCGGGCGGACTGCATGTTTGGCTACGACCACGACGACTGGCTCCACACCCCTCTGCTGCCCCCGGAGGTCGCCCTGGGACTCACACATGACCAGATAGAAGAGACGCTCAAGTACTTCTGTAAGTCCACCACTCTGTCCACGCTAGGCATCTAACACAGGAGAAGGCAACTGGTACTGAAGTGCCAAATGTACCGCACCTGTTTTACTAGTTACTCACCTCACCAACTTAGCTTGGAGGGAATGAACCACTTAAATCCAATGATGAGTTGACTCATGTGGTGCGGCGGCTGGCTTGAGTGAAAGCACCTACCTGGTCTCCTAGATCTAAGATCTTGGAGCCCGTATTCATAAAGAGTTTTAGAGTAGGAGTGCTGATCTAGGATCAGGTCCCCCTGTCTACATAATCTTATTCCTTATGAGCTAAAAAGCACAACTGCTCCTTAATCAGCACTCCTACTCTGAGAGATGCTTATGAATACGGGCACCAGAGGTGAACGTAAGGCGGTACGGTCCGGAAGGGTGTCCCGGCAAAACAAAATAGTGGGGGTACGCCTTACCGGTAAAACATGAGCCTTTTTAAAATAAAATGTCAAGAAAACTGTAGGCTATATTACACCATTATTTATCATTACTGCATATCAGAGGCAAGAACAATTCGCGGATGGACTTGAAGATGTCTGGTATAGCCTACGCTCCAAATTGCGATGTGATTTGACGAAAACACAGACATTTTGCCAYGGCAGAGATGAGTGGCTGACACCGAGACGCACTTGGACAGCAGTGGACGCTTACATTCGGGCCCTTTTGACAATCGCCAAATGTCATAATACTTTTTGGTGTTTTGTGTAACAGATGTCTCTTTCAATTCACCACTGTTTGGAGGCTGGAAATATGTTGCCAGTGGATGAACGTGCACAGTTAGTCTAGTAAAACAGCTCTTRGAAGCAGGGCTGGATTAATGCAGGGGTTTACAGGGGCTGAAGCCCTTGGGCCCAGGACTGTGGGGGGCCCAAGAGGTAGCAAAAAAATAAATATATATATACAGTGCGTTCAGAAAGTATTCAGACCCCTTCCCTTTCTCAAAATGTTCTTACGTTATAGCCTTATTCTAAAATTGATTTAAAAAAATGTTTTCCTCATCATTCTACACACAATATCCCATAATGACAAAGCAAAAACAGGTTGTAAGAAATTTTTGCAAATTTATAAAACATAAATACCTTATTTACATAAGTATTCAGACCCTTTGCTATGAGACTCAAAATTGAGCTCAGGTACATCCTGTTTCCATTGATCATCCTTGAGATGTTTCTTCAATTTGATTGGAGTCCACCTGTGGTCAATTCAATTGATTGGCCATGATTTGGAAAGACACACACCTGTCTATATAAGGTCTCACAGTTGACAGTTCATGTCAGAGCAAAAATCAAGCTATGAGGTCGAAGGAATTGCCCGTAGAGCTCTGAGACAGGAATGTGTCGAGGCACAGATCTGGTGAAGGGTACCAAAAAATGTCTGCAGCATTGAAGGTCACTAAGAACATCATTCTTAGATGGATGAAGTTTGCAACCACCAAGACTCTTCCTAGAGCTGGCCGCCTGGCAAAACTGAGCAATCGGGGAGAAGGGCCTTGGTCAGGGAACTGACCAAGAACCCGATGGTCACTCTGACAGAGCTCCAGAGTTCCTCTGTAGAGATGGGAGAACCTTCCGGAAAGACAACCATCTCTGCAACAGTCCACCAATCAGGCCAGACGGAGAGCTTGAGAGGATCTGCAGAAAAGAGTGCTGTAACGTAATAAAATGTGGAAAAAGGCAAGGGGTCTGAATACTTTCCAAATGCACTCTATCATTTTTTTTTTAACTGCAAACCGCCACCACAGGAGGACTCAGGAGCCCACTGTCAATGAGTGTACACAGCCTGCTCCTGCCTGCCCTGCTAATCGTCAGATGGGGGGGGGGGGGGGGATAAGAAAGGTGGGGCCCACGTGGGTAACTGGGGAGCCTGTCTTGATTGGTTAACTGATTAATAAACAAAAACAAAATAATCATTGCATAAATAATCAATGTTACTGGCCAATTGGTGGTGAGTCAGGCTTTTCCAAGCCGTT
>NW_019942505.1:1050449-1084653 GCF_002910315.2 Salvelinus sp. IW2-2015
TGGAGTTTTGCCAAAAGTCACTAAGACTCTCAGGACGCATGGAGAACAAGATTCCTGGTCTGGATGAAACCACGATTGAACTTTTTGCCTGAATGCCAAGCGTCTGTGGAAGCCCAAGAGGCAAAACAAATTGTGTTATTATTATTTATTTTATCCAACCACAGGAGTCCACTCTCAATGTTCAAAATACAACAGAYAGCATAATTTAGCCAAAGAGGATCAATAGTTTCTAAACAATAACTGTGGGTTAAATTTGATCACAAGCCATACATGTAACTGCCAAAATAAAGGAAACACCAACATAAAGTGTCTTAAAATGGTTTGGGCCACCACAAGCTGCCAGAACAGCTTCAATGTGCCTTTGCATAGATTTTACAAGTGGACCTAAACCATGCCAGGAAAATGCACCCGACACCATAACATACTGTATACTTTGTATGCCTCATAAAAAAAAGAGAAAATAAGCCCTTGGGCTTATGATTTCTTATCCAGCCCAGCTTTGAAGTCAATGTTTGACAATCAGATCAAACATCATGACTGGTTGTGTTTATGCCACAATAAAAGGTAATACATTTTTCAAGTTAAATTACAAATCTTTACGACTAGGCCCACAGAGATCATATTAAATTGATTGGGATTCTATATTTAATTCTATGTTTTAGGCCCATACATTTTTTGGGGGGACACACTCAAATGGATGCACATATAGGAGGTCCCGTACCGGGAAGAAATTAGTTCTACTTTCAGCCCTTACGGGAACTGATGCTTAAAAATACACAACTTGATGTACTGTACCTGCGGCATTCAGCACCAGGGCTACCTACTCCCAAAGCTATTGCATGTACCTCTGTGGAGGCATGTCTTATATTTCAGGTTTGAGAACATGCTATCCACTATCTAGTGTCCTAACCTGGTAAGATTAAGTCAATACATGACTTATTCCTCAGTTGAATATGTACTGAATGTCGCAGGGCTATTCAATTCCGGTCCTGGAGGGCAGAAACACTTCTGTTTTGCATCCTCTCTTTCCAATTAGGGACTAATTCAGACCTGGGACACCAGGTGAATGCAATTAACTACTAAGTAGAAACAAAAAAAACGGAAATGTTTCGGCCATCCAGGACTGGAATTGAACAGCCCATAGTGTTTTATAGGCAATGTTTTAGCCTACAGCAATTCCATTTTACAGTCCTACTGTGAATTGACCCCTCACATATGCTTTGGAATTGGTCAATGGAAACTTGTTCACAGATGACACACATCCTTAAATCACTGGACTTTATAGTATAACATTGATAGGATAATCTCTCACTCTTTTGCCATTATCAGGTCATCCATATGGTGTGGATCTAAAGAGCTTGTGGTCTGACTCCTTGCCTGTAAGACAAATACAATTGGCAGAAGTATTCACCCCCTTGGCGTTTTTTCCTATTTTGTTTCATTACAACCTGTAATTTAAATAGATTTTTATTTGGATTTCATGTAATGAACATACACAAAATAGTCCAAATTGGTGAAGTGAAATGAAAAAAATTYCTTGTTTCAAAAAACAAAATAAAAAAAAACAACGAAAAAGTGGTGCGTGCATATGTATTCACCCCCTTTGCTATGAAGCCCCTAAATGAGATCTAGTGCAACCAATTACCTTCAGAAGTCACATAATTAGTTAGATTGCACACAGGTGGACTTTATTTAAGTGTCACATGATTTGTCACATGATCTCAGTGTATATATACACCTGTTCTGAAAGGCCCAAGAGTCTGCAACTCCACTAAGCAAGGGGCACCACCAAACAAGCGGCACTATGAAGACCAAGGAGCAATCCCTGTCTCTTATACACATCTAGATGTGTATAAGAGACAGGTATACCCCTGTTCTGAAAGGCCCAAGAGTCTGCAACTCCACTAAGCAAGGGGCACCACCAAGCAAGCGGCACTATGAAGACCAAGGAGCTCTCCAAACAGGTCAGGGACAAAGTTGTGGAGAAGTACAAATCAGGATTGTGTTATAAAAAATATCTGAAACTTTGAACATCCCACAGAGCACCATTAAATCCATTATTCAAAAATGGAAAGAATATGGCACCTGTCTCTTATACACATCTCACTCAACAGAGCTGGGCTTTACGGAAGAGTGGCCAGAAAAAAGCCATTGCTTAAAGAAAAAAAATAAGCAAACACGTTTGGTGTTCGCCAAAAGGCATGTGGGAGACTCCCCAAACATATAGAAGAAGGTACTCTGGTCAGATGAGACTAAAATTTAGCTTTTTGGCCAGCAAGGAATATGCTATGTCTGGCGCACACCCAACACCTCACATCACCTCGAGAACACCATCCATTTTTCATCGGCAGGGACTGGGAAACTGGTCAGAACTGAAGGAATGATGGATGGCGCTAAATGCAGGGAAATTCTTGAGGGGAAACCTGTTTCAGTCTTCCAGGGATTTGAGACTGGGACGGAGGTTCACCTTCCAGTAGGACAATGACCCTAAGCATACTGCTAAAACAACACTCACGTGGTTTAAGGGGAAACGTTTAAATGTCTTGGAATGGCCTAGTCAAATCCCAGACATCAATCCAATTGAGAATCTGTGGTATGACTTAAAGATTGCAGTACACCAGCGGAACCCATCCAACTTGAAGGAGCTGAAGCAGTTTTGCCTTGAATAATGGGCAAAAATCCCAGGGGCTAGATGTGCCAAGCTTATAGAGACATACCCCAAGAGACTTGCAGCTGTAATTGTTGCAAAGGGTGTCTCTACAAAGTATTGACTTTGGGGGGGTGAATAGTTATGCACGCTGAAGTTTTCTGTTTTTGTCTTATTTRTTGTTTGTTTCACAAGAAAAAATATTTTGCATCTTCAAAGTGGTAGGCATGTTGTGTAAATCAAATGATACAAAACACCCCAAAATCCATTTTAATTCCAGGTTGTAAGGCAACAAAATAGGAAAAATGCCAAGGGGGGTGAATACTTTCGCAAGACACTGTATCTCAATACACAGTGTAAGCATTAGTAGTGTCCACAAGAGAAGACATTMATTGTGAATGTAGCAATTTGTCCTGCAATAATATATCTGATATTGGACCAATTTATCCTGGTGTCTTTAAGTCACACTTGAAAACACCCTCATAATAGAATCACACAGTAGTGGTGACAAAATTCTTGGAGTTGGATGGGGTGGTATGGGTCCAAAGGGTTTGGTTGGTAGCATGTTGCCAACAGGAAGTACCGTATATAATGACCATGGTAATCTCCTGCTAGTTTATCTTGAACTCTAAATCTGAGGTGAACATTCTTCCTATCGGTCTGACTCAGATTCCGAGTTAAGGTCTGGCTAAAGATTATATCTGTTTCAATTGTCCTTTCAACAAAGTGTTTTCGCTTGACTCTCCTACGTAGATGTGGAAAAACAAATCTAATGAGATTTGTAAATGTTTTTTCAACAATATTGTGATCGTTTTAATGGGGTAATGTTATAAAGGTAAATGCTAAAATATGAGCTAGAGATAGATATGGGTGAAATTGATCATAGTCACAAGATCATAGTCTGATTCTAGGAAGAAACAATTGATTCGGTACATGGGTGCCTGCATACTTTATCCCTCAACCCAACACAACAAACACTCAGTTTACCCAAATCCAACACTCAACATCATCATGCTACTGACTATTACAAGGCTACTCCAKTGTCATAATCACGTTAACGGGACACTATTATATCAGAATCTCCATTAATCAATACAGTACTACACGTATGTATGGTCTGTTTAGTAGAGGAGCTAACAGAAGATCCTTCCCCCTCCCTCTGCTCCTCCCCCCTCCCTCTGGTGACTTTAGGGGAGGTGTCTAATCCTCTAGCCACATCCCTTCCCCTGATGCTTGGGGCCACAGATGCCAAATGCCACTAAACTGATTAGCCTCTTAGCTATAATCAGTTTCCTTCTGCACCTCCAGTCCAGGACTGACTTTAACAGTGGCCTTTACAAAGGGCTTGGTCCCGAGCACTGACTGCTCTTCCGACATRACGGCGACARTGACCGTACTCTCGTCACTGTGTAGGACTTGGTCGTCTTAGCAACCCATCAGTAGTGTATATTTTAAAGATCTGTTTGTGAGCATAGTCTAGACCAGAGCGGTGTCGGAAAGGTGACGGGTTGAAAGCTCAGAGATTGGGTTTGCCGTGTAAACAGTGTGTATTTGTGGCCTTTGTGAAGGCAAGTCGATGGTCTCAAATATAGACGGACGTTTAAGATTGGTTGAACGTTTTGGCCAGGTCTCCCCTGTTTTTTTTATTTTACATCAATGGGACAGCCTGGTGATTTTTAAAGGTTGAATAAATAAAAATATACGTTGCCATGCATTCGAAAAACAAAACAAGTGGGCGCCGGCTAAACAGACGATATGTCTGTCTTTTCTGGCAGTATAATATCATCAAAGATGGAATTTTCTTGTATCTGATGCGGGATATATGTATCTGATGCGACTATACCGGACGGCTATACCGTCCTTTCACTAAAGTAGGGCTGGGACGATACCAGTATTGCAATATTTAAAAACCACCTGTATGTAAAATATTGTGCTGTAGCTTGGAAAATAAATAGATGTGACTCTGGATGACAACATAATGATGTTTGTTTCCAACATTAGGACTGTTTCCCTAAAGAAATTAAACCCGCTTTGTGTTTTGTTTCCTTGCCAAGATACTAACGAGTATCGCGAGACTGGTATTGTCCCGACCCTACACTCAAGCCGATTGTGACTAGGGGTACATTGCCATGTTGGTTCCCATAGGATTGCATGTAAGACAGGATAGACTGTACTCTCCTTTACTCAAGCCAATCGTAACTGGCGGTACACAGTGCCAGGGATACTAGGGTTGCCAGATTCCATTAAGATAGTGAGAATAATCCCCATAAGGCAGCATAGGCTGTACTCTCCTTCATTCAAGCTGCTTTGGGCTGGGGTACAGTCAGTGCCAGATTTGCAATGTCCCTTAGGATTGTATGGCTTACTCCTTCATAAGGCAGGATAGGCTGTACACTCCTTTCACTCTGTCTTCTTTCAGAGCACAGACAGACAGGTACACAACCAGTCAGCCGACACACAGCTGTGCCTTATACCTGGTCCCGTGTTGACATTAGCTTCGCGGCACGTGCCCTAAACTTCTGTACAGCTCTTATTTGGGTGTCCCTCTTCTGGAAATCTACCTTGGTGCACACCTGTTCTGATCTAAATCTGTCCCTCCCTCCTGTTTTTGCTCTCTGTTCCATCTGTGGCTTGACCCATTCACTGCTTTCTCTCACTTATCAACCCTCCTCTAGCTGTCTCCTTTATAACAATTCAGTATGTTTCTCTACTCCCTTTTCTCTGTTATTTCCGGGTACTTTCATGCACCTTCTGTCTCCTGGCTTCTTTTTTTTCCATCTCAAAGACTCTCTCCTTCTCTGCCACCCTTTTTAAAAGATTCAACTTCCTTCCAGTTACAGACGTATTAATAAGTAGTCCTTTGTGTCTGGCTCTGTTGCTTGAAATACCAGTTCAGCTTACAGTCTTAACAGAACTGGCAGGGATATGGGTGGATGCCCATGTAAGTAAATAGACACACCTGAAAGGGAGCTAACCCCTATCTCTGGGTGCGTCTGAAATGGCATCCTATTCCCTATGTAGTGCACTACTTTTGACCCGGGCTCTGTTCAGAAGTAGGGCACTAGACAGGGAGTAGGGCAGCATTTCAGATGCAACCTTTGTGTTTTGCCGTTGCACTGGACGGCTGACCACTTCAAAGAGCAGAACGTGACTGATTCCACTCTTCATATGTCGTTGTTGATCAATGCTTGCTATGTGACCACTTCATAGTGTACTTTACACTGGTTCAGTCTCTTTATCTGATCAGTGATATGGAGCTTATGGTGTTGTTTTGCTCTGACTGTGTTTCCACGMAAACCGTAGGCGCCCATAAAACTATTTGGCCATTGACCTCTAAGGGTGTGTTCTTTCATCTTAGTCAAATATTGAACTGTGAACTGCGTTCCATTGGTTGATTGCAAGGAAGTGATATCAGTGCAAAGTGGTTTCTTGTGTCAATATTGACTAGCAACTTATGTTTTTGTCCATATCTGCAGAGGCAGAATGGATTTGTCCATGAATTAGTGTAGCAGCTCTTGGTAACACTTTACTTGATCCTTCCACTGTTATTAGTATGATATTACATAAGTCATGATAACTGACATCATTTTATGTCAATATAACATTGTCAGGTTGCTTGCAGTGCTATTTTATGCACGCTAACAATGGCTAGGCTGGGGTCTTGGACTGTGTGGGGGGTCCCGGATGGTTGAGGGGCAGTTCTTGGGGAAGGTGGGGGGGGGGGGGGGGTGGATCTTGGAGGGCTGGTGGCCTGGCGGTTGGGAGCTTGGGCCGGTGTCTGATGGATCGCTGGTTCAGGTCCGCGTTTTTGACCTTGTGGGAGATCTGTCGACGTGCCCTTGAGCAGGGCGTTGACCCTGGTTGCTTCTGTGTGTCGCTCTGGATGGGAGTTTGTTAAATGACTAATGTGATGTAGTTGTTGAGCGGCTTCACTGCTAGTATATTGTATGTTTTTTTTTAAAATATTCAATAAATAAAAAATACATAAACAAAACAATGGCTAGGTTGGCATAGTCATGACTGTGTCAAATCAGTCAGCTAATTATGACTGCTTAGTGCTTATGGTATGTGTTATTTCATGCCTTTGCAAAAATGTCAGGTTTGTCATAGATAATGTGAGGGAAATGTTACCAAACTTTACTACTACACAGGTTTTAATGAGCTTTGGTTTGATGCACTTTTTATTGGAGACAAAGGGCCTGACACCGTATATTCTGTACTGTAGCCTTCTTCAGCCATCTTGGCCCTAGCTTAATRTAACTTTCCATTGTCTTTCTAATACCGTGACTCAACAAATCCTATTGTAGCAGCGACCTGTTTCTGTTAACTGAATTAATCAATTAGGTTTGGAAGGGTAAGGAAGTCCCCTTGTATTGGATGGGCTGGTATTTTTAGGGAGCTGGCAGCCTCCATTTTTGTCTTGGCTGGCTAATGCGTTGTGTTGGGGTGCTGTGTACACAACCCTGGTAGGAAAGCGATGTGGATAGGGGGATGAAACGGGATAGGGGGGTGTAAAGAGCGAAAGGAAAAGAGAAGGGGGAGACGGTGAAAGTTGTGTCCSAGCCGCCCCTTGCGTGCCGTACTCGACCTGAAAGAAACCGTCTGRGGGTGAAACATTTATGAAGGGGAGGTTAATATTTGATTGGGAGAGGACACTTGAGTGCCAGGGTAGCAACAGGGAGGGCACTGGGTGGATGAAGTGATGATGATGGTTGGTGGGGATGAAGGCTAGACTTCAGGGATGTGTTTTTCCCTATACAAAGTTGTTATATGTCAGTAAAGCATACCTGGCATATATCTGATATATTGTTTTGCCACGTATCAGTTGATGTGAAATAAGTAGCTTTAGTACTTTGGGATGACTTTATTTTAACTCTGTCAATACAGACCATTATTTGCAAATCCAGTTTATACATTCACTATTGTGTTTGCATTATTTTACTGTGCATGTGAGGTGTGTGCTAACATACTAAAGAGCTCKGTAAATTGAGAGGCCCTGCTGAAAACCCAGCTTGACGTCAATTCATATATCACTTTCCCTCTTACACCTATCCTCTCTCCACACAAACAGCAACAGTCTACACAAACATCAACAGTTGATTTACAATCCCAGTCCGTGTGTACAGTATCAGTGTTGCATTCCTCTCCCTCTAGAAGTGGGTGTGGCTAAGTCTGCACCAATATTATGTGTGCAGGAAGACAACAGTCATGGCCTTGGCTGGAGCGTACCATCTCGCCTCACGGGGATGCAGGGACTAAGCGCATTCTCTCGCTAAACCAGATTATAATTTGTATTGTGTTTTATATTAAAGACTTGCATTTCTATATGTATAGTTCTTAGGCAAAGTTGGGTATGATCTATTATAGCTTTTATGCGTCGTTCTGGTCTCAAGCTACTACCTCCGACACCGCTCCTTCTCTTTCTGCGCTCCCACAGTCCAGTGTGGCCAGGTCGATATAAGCAGGAGGGTGACGACAGATGGACCTCCCAGTCAGAGGGATTACATATTAACACGAAGGACAGCTCAGTCTCCTCTCACACACGTAACACATACCCACACAGTCACAGGGACACACAGAGGAGGATACTGTTTTCAACGCGCAACGGAGCATCGCCTTATTGGAATGGGCATAGAGCTGAAACAGGGAACAGAAGAACAAGAATAAAAAGAGCAATATAACAGAAGGAGGGATGGAAGAGAGCTTCTGTCCGGTCACCATGGAGGTGTGGAGTTCCTCTGCTTCCGAGGAGGAGGAGGAAGAGAAGGAGAGCGGCCACGGGAGCCAGGAGGAGGAGGAGGAAGAAGAGGAGGTGGAGGAAGGAGGAAAGCCACACAATAAGGAGATTCTGTGCAGGGAACTGATACAAGGTGAGGGGGTAAAGGGAGGATGAGAGACGGACAGAGAAAAGAGAGGGATCGAGGGAGCAATGGAGGAGGTTGAGAGYGGGGAAAGGAGGGAGTTGCAGGCGACCAGGGTGATTCTGTAGCCATAAATCTGTCTCGTTGGCAGTGTTGCTGTGATTTCATTCACATGCAGTAACACATGGTTAGCTTGTTGACTGGCTTCATGTGTGTATATGAATATATGAATATCTGAAGCCTGATCTTTGTCTCTACTTTTCAGTTATTGAAGTCACATATGCCAAATGTATAACTTYCCTRCAGTGAACACGGGSTGCCAGGTATACTGAGCTTGCAGTTCTCCCCATAGAGTGTGAAGGTCACTGTGSCACAGTGTGTGTTCTTAGCAGCAGTTTGTGTGTTTTCCGTCAGCAGCAGCAGTGTTTTCTGTGGTGTATTGTCTCTGTGCCTTTGAGTGTCATTGACTTTGGGCTGCAGTAGACAGACTGGCTGGAAAAGGTTTGTGGACTTTTAGGACTCAATATGAAGGTCAAACACATGGAAGTACTGGCTACCCACTGMGCACAGACGTCAGTTTGGTTAGGTTGTCAACTAACGTGTATTCAACGTGAAATAAAAAATATGTTATGTAAATATATATTTTATTGGATTTATGTTAAAAGTTGGGTGTCTAAATGCCCTTACGATTGAGGACTTTTGGCAAATCCAATTAGTTTTCCACGTTGATGTCATCATATTGATTTTTTMGGGGTTGAAATGACAGGAAACAAAGATTGATTCAACCAGTTTTTGCCCAGGGGGTGTGTTCTAGTACTGTCCAATTGCCCTGAGGAGAACACTGTTTTGTAAAGATGGGATCTATCATATCTTAACTCCATTGAATTAATTAATTGAATCAACCCCTCATGTTTGAATTGGGTAATTMTCCATAATTGTTTCAGTGGGCATTTAATAGAATTTTCAATTCATGCCCTAAATTGATGAAATYACAYYKTYGRKRSYWRSYMYCRAMRRTGTRATGGTCCTTCAATGTGGCAGGTYTCATGATGATGCCCTAGATTCACACCTTAGTTAATTGTCTTCACTCAGTGCCTCTAGCAATACTCCATATGCTGGGTTACAGTATATTATACACTCAGTGGCCAGTTTATTTGGTACGAAAATCACAAATGGTTCTCCTACGGACAGTGAGTCACGTGGCCGTGGCTTGCTATATAAAGCAGGCATCGAGACATTCAGTTTCTGTTCGATTGAATGTTAGAATGGGCAAAACGAGTGACCTKAGCAACTTTGAGCGTGGCATGATCGTCMGTGCCAGGCGCACCGGTTCCAGTAMCTTGGAACACACAACTCGTCGGTCCTTGTCGGGGATGGGCTATTGCAGCAGACGACCACATCGGGTTCCACTCCTATCAGGTAAAAACAAGAAGAAGCGGCTCCAGTGGGCACGTGATCACCAACACTGGACAGTTGACGAGTGGAAAAACGTTGCCTGTTCTGACGAATCCCGGTTCCTGTTGCGTCATGCTGAGTCAGGATTTGGCGTAAGCAGCATGAGTCCATGACCTCATCCTGCCTGGTGTCAACGGTACAGGCTGGTGGTGTAATGGTGTGGGGAACGTTTTCCTGGCACACGTTAGGTCCCTTGATACCAACTGAGCAACATGTCTACGCCCCGAAGAATTCAGGCTGTTCTGGAGGCAAAGGGGGGTKCAACTCGGTACTAGATGGGTGTACCAAATAAACTGGCCACCGAGTGTATAATTTATTTATTTCACCTTTATTTAACCAGTTAGGCTAGTTGAGAACTAGAAGGCTAGAAGTTCTCATTTACAACTGCGACTTGGCCAAGATAAAGCAAAGCAGTGCGACACAAACAACAACACAGAGTTACACATGGAATAAACAAACACACAGTCAATAATACAATAGAAAAAATCTAGAATGATACTACTACAGTATAATACTGAGTATATGAAATAAGATTACGGCAGATTATTCATTCTACCTCAGAATATTCTAGATCAATTCTTTGCAATATAGATCAGAAATGACTGTACACTATCAAGGGTTTGACTTGCAGATTAAAGGGGCACCCTGCTTTGACACACATATATATAGTTGCTAAGAAGTGGCCTATTTCAGCTAGAGAATGTCTTTCTTTTCAGCCTCCATTTGGTCCTTTGTCTGAACGGACAGCGTGCTGGCTGGCTGGCACCTTTTCTGTRAGTGCACTGCGACACTGGCATAGATGCTGGCACAGACCCAGAAAACGAACAGACTTTTCTAGAAAATCTCTGGCTTTACATGACTGTTACACAATGGCTAAATAAAATTGGAMGAATTATAATATTCCATTACACAAATACAGTACAGCTGTAATCTGTAGYCACTGCTACTCAAGGGATTGGATGATTTAATGATGATGTCCTCAGGGCTGCCTACACCACAGACAGGCAGAAACTTTAACCTGGGTGCAGTTTCTGCCACAAATTATGATTTCTTATCTCCCTTGTCGTCATTTAGTATTACGTGGCATTAACTAGGCTAATGATGTAATCATAAATTATGTATAGCTAGAGGCAGGATATATTTGATGAGGCCTAATATATTTAATAGATTATGTTGAGGTCTAATATTTCAGACCAAYTAGTCAATTGGGTTTTAATGTTTATAGACCCAAGTTCAATATTGAGATTCACTGGCTCTTTACTGCTATACTYCCTTAAAGCACTCATAGCAGGCCTCAATGACCCTCTAGGCAGGACYTTGTTGTACTGGRTGTCTCTTTCTCCCTGACCCCTGCACCACACAGCTAAACGGATCAGGGCAGGAAGACGTAGGTATTGTGACGTCACMTGCAAGTTTCTGCAATCTGTCCCAGGCCCATACAATGGCCTGCCCTGTATTAGTAGCCTAATACCTCAGAATGGACGTTCCAAGAAGATTGGGAGAAAGGCTTATGATYACGTCTGTAGGGATGCGAGAATCAGACTGACAGAGGACAGAGTTGAGCTTGTGGGTTTGATCCCTATGGATCCCTGTTGATCCTGTAGGCTCCTATGTACTGTACAGGATCCACTCTGAACCGTCTCGGTTAGGGTACAGTGAGCTAGGGTAGTGTGGTCTTAGACGGTAATATAGTACAGTATGTATTGCWKACAGARAGTCAACTACTGTACTGTGGCATAGCTTTTAAAGGGATAATCCTCTCAATGTTTCAAGAATGATGACATCTTTCTTTCCAAAGAAATCAATAAAGCTTGGCACTGTGAAAATAAAATAAGTTGACATCTAGATACAAATTCAGCATTGGTTCTTCTTGATAGTCCAACACAATGTTCTGTCTGCAGTGTGTCTGTATTAAATAGCCTTTTCTTGTCTGGAAAGTAGTCCAGTCTATAAGCTGGTAAAGATTGGGAAGCTAAGTATAAGTATGTACTCCCAGTAAATTACCATATAACCATTGGATTTTCAGTTCTATGGATGAATCTATTTTGATAGTAGTACAATTAGGAATTGTTACATGGATAGAGCTATTTCAATTGTAGTGACCCGATTTTTATAATTAGTCTTTGTTCTAGGAAGTTACTTTAATTGAAGTAGGCCTAGCCATATTAGAAAATGTGCCTTTTGTTCTATGGAGGAAGCTATTTTAATTGTAGTTCCAGATGGGAACATTAGCAGTTAGCCTATCCCAGTTAGGACAGCAGTGTTTTAGGAAGCTATACTTACTTAGGGTCAGTTATCCATGTGGCTATGTAATCTAAACTGGACACCCTTGCTCTGCCGTTGAAAATGGTAGGCTACCTGATCGAACTGATTGTCCAGATTAGGCTATTCCAGGGTATTTTACAGAATGTTCATCTTAATAAAGAACACAATTAGGGTTCGTCTTTATGATATACTGTACTGTCGGAAAGTATCATTGTAGACTCAGCGATAAACAAAAGAACTGCAATGTATTGGCACTTATTTTGGTGCATAAGTAGCAGTTCTGTCTGTTGCAGGGGTTAGGTTGGCATTGTAGCTGCAGTCTGCTAGCGCCCGTGCCCAGTGCTGCGGGAAGCCGTTGGATCCAACTCAACCACCACCCGCTTCTGTGGACTGATCTCAGTGTCCTGTGGACTGATCTCAGAGATTTTGAATGGCTGATTTGAACATAGGGGCATCTMACTGCATGCACCTGCATAAGACTACATCTGCAGGATGTATGCTGATGAAAATAAATGTAAACTTGAAAGTCCCGGCTGATTGGTCGGGATAGAAACATATTTTTGGATTATATGGAGATGAGGCCTTGCACAGAAACCATGGGTCCCACTTCTTTAGGTCACCAGAATGATTACTATGACGAACGAAGCATCAACTGTAACTCCATGATGACTCAGCTTCCAAACAGGATGACCACTATTCACCCGCCCATCAGTCCTAAACAGGGTCGCGGTGTCCATTCACAAACCAGTAAACYAACTGACCTGTCTATAACCAGACCTCACTATAATCACGGCCATAGATATCCAGCCTAACTTCCTACTGGGAGTTAACTGTTCCCATTACAGTTTTCTACAGCAGCTTGTGCTGAGGTATATTTATATCAGAGGGAAAGAGAGTGATGGGTCTTATCACTGTAATGAGGATCAGGCTAAGAGGATCAGCTCTGACTGACTGGCTACGTGGTGGTCAGCGCCCCGGTCCGTTTCCTTTCAACTGTTGTTCACAGAAAGAGAGGGGATAAGAGAGGACATAGTTGCGGGACAATAATGATCTAGTCCACTGGGCAGTTGGCTTTTACCTCTCAACGTTTTACATCCTGATATCGTGGTCAGTGTACGGCAGAAATTATCTTAGCTCCTGTGACCAATTTTAAGTTTCTAACCAGAAAGTTACTGTCTCTATACTGTCCCAATACCGGTAATTCACTGTCCAATGGCCTCTTACTTTTCAGTGAACCATATATTAAACAGGTATTTTTATTTTCTCCCTCCATTCRCCATCTCCCCCCTACAGTGCTGTGTTCAGAGAGAGTGGGCCAGGTCACTAAGACGTACCATGACATCGAGGCTGTCACCCACCTACTGGAAGAGGTTAGTAAATATAACGGGATTGTTTTTATACGTAAACCCTTCATCAAATTGAATAATGTGTACCTGAGTATATTATASATTTGAGCAAATCACGATAGTCATCAGCCAMAAGCATGTTGCTAGAATGATAAACAAGTCTTCTACTAGAAACTAGACTGTAACCGCATCACGGAATGAAGAATATCAAACCGCTGTCGTCTTGCAGAAAGAGCGGGACCTCGAGTTGGCGGCRCGGATCGGCCAATCACTGCTCAAGCAGAATCGGGATCTAACGGCACGGAATGAGTTAATGGACGAACAGCTGGAGATCGCTAAGGAAGAGGTATGAAACCATCACTGTAGCCCTACTTTGATTTATCTCAGACAGAATACAGTAGTACTGGAGCATAGCATMTAGCGAGAGAAAATACATACAGCGTATGTAGTCTTTAGTTCCAGCCCGGCATTAACGCAGCTAGTTKAACTTTGATTTAGACCTTGTATCACTTGAATCATTGCATTAATGCTAGGCAGGATCAAAAGCCTGCATACCCGGTAACTCTCGCCCGGACCAGGAATGGGGACCACTGTACATGATAGATCCTAGTTCAGTACTCTGACCCTGCTTCCTGGTTCCCATTCACCAGATAGCCCAGCTGCGACATGAGCTCTCCATGAGAGACGACCTGCTCCACTTGTACGCCAGCACAGAGGAGATCGAGAATGCCTCCGACTCACACGCACTGTGAGTGTATAACACACACACAACACACCACACACACAACACACACACACACACACACCACACACACACACACACACACACACGCATACACTGCAGAGTACACATACACATCGTACATGCCCTCAGGCATATCACACAATTTTGGCAGGTAAACGTAAGACTTAAATTCTGACTGCCTTCTCCCTCTCTCCTGGATTTCAGAATGAAGAGGAACGAGTCGTCCAACTCCCCAGTAACTTTGTCAATTATGACTTCATACAGCAGAAACTCAAAGGTCTGAGAGGAGGAGAACCTCAAACTACGCTGTGAGGTGTGGAACACTGACTACTTCAAATACCTGAAGTCATTGAAGTGGATTGAAACTTGCTAATGCAATTGATGTTGCTACTCCCACAGGCCAATGAACTGACATCAGAGACCGCTAACTATGAGGAACAAGAGCAGGAGCTGATGATGGTGTGTGGGAGAACTCAGTAAGTATACTATAATGTACTACAGTGTAATACTATGCATATTGTTAATGTATACGGTATTACTGTGTTCCTGAGGGAGAGGTAATTGGTGAGTGGGTGAATACAGTGAAAACAGTATGTGTTCGTATTGTGTATTCATACTAACCTTCTCCGTCTCTCCCTTTTTCTTCTCTCTATCGTGTCTCTCCTTCTCTCCCTCAATCTTTTTGGTCTACCTCCCTCCACCAGCCTCTGTGAATAAGCAGTGGTGACCGTCTGATGAGTTGGCCCGTAAGGTGGAGGACACTCTCAGGCAGCAGGAGGAGATCAGCTCCCTGCTCGCACAAATAGTCGACCTGCAGGCACGCTGCAAAAGGGTGAGTGATCACGGACACTACAAGGCAAAGACATACACGCACCTAAATACATACCCAGACACACACAAGCATGCAGTGCACGGACACACACACACACACACACACACAGAGTTGACATGGCACTCCTCTCATGCCTTGAGGTTCCACAAGGACAAAAGACTCAAGACTCACCCACACCGAACACTTCTATAAGGGAGTCCATTAAATATTTACATGTGCACTGAAGTTGGTATCTACAGTATCAAGTTGGTATACAGTGTCACTGATACGATCATGGTATTAACTCTCCACTCTGTTCCTCTAGCTCACCACTGACAACGAAGAGCTGACCCAGCACCTGAGTGCCTCGCGGGAGAGCCAATCACAGCTCAAATCAGAGGTAAGACACGCCCTCCACACTCTCCCAACAATCSACAACTCATGACCCTCCAATGAGCTATCTATAACTAGTAGGATAAAGTTGCTCTTTAACATGGTATTACTGTGTTCCTAAGGTCTGTTTTTGGCTTTTCCCCCTTATTGTTAATGCAATGATTTGAGGAGGCTAAGCTGATCGTAGATCTGTCCCTCAAGGCAAGCTTGTAAATAACCGCAGTAGCAGTGTGTATTTAACTGACCTCTGGCACTCCCTGGCTGCAGCTAAACTACCTGCAGGACAAGTACTCAGAGTGTGAGGACATGCTACGGGAGGCCAGAGAGGACATTAAGAACCTGCGCAACAAGAGCCTGCCCAACAGCACGGTGCAGCGCTACAGCGCCCTATCAGCCGTGTTCCCCATGGACTCCCTGGCAGCKGAGATAGAGGGCACCTTCCGCAAGGGCCTGGACGTCCCRGCKCCCTRCGAGTACAAGTGAGTGATGATGTCACTSTGAAAACATAAAACACCGGTGACAATGTGCTTTMTCCAACCTGTTAAGCTCAGTTGAATGACAATACCGGTATGTCAGTTATGTGCCATAACATGTTTTATGTTATCAAGTATGTTTGATTGAACAAAGACAGCATGACATAACAAAGCACATCTGTTGATGAAAAATATAGAATAAGTCAAATACAATGTTTAAAATGTTTCCAGAATTACACTAAAGAAGATTGAATATTCAAGCAGAAATACACTGACATAAACATTGAAATGTTAGACTTACTACCAGGCACTTTGTCACCACCACTAATCTATATGGTTTATCTATGGTTGTCAAAGGAATCACCCGTGGCGCGTGTTTGAGACGGTGAAGGTGGTGAACCAAGCGTCGAGGCTGCGGTCGCGGTGCCACTCCCCCGGCCAGGTGCCCGGCTCCAGCCCTGTGTCGCTGCGCTCCAGCCGTGCCTCCACCCCCCGTACCAGCTACTACGGCTCAGACAGCGCCAGCCTCACCTTGGAGGACAAAKCACCTAGTGCCGTATCGAGGCTGGCAGAGGTGGCACACACTGAGGACAGCAGGTGAGACTGGCAACAGTGTGTAAATATACACTCCCGGTCAAAAGTTTTAGAACACCTACTCATTCAAGGTTTTTTTTTCATTTTTTTTTTCTTCTACATTGAATAATAGTGAAGACATAAACTATTAAATAACACATATGTCATGTAGTAACCAGAAAATGTGTTAAACAAACCAACATATATTTTATATTTGAGATTGCCTTGATGACAGCTTTGCACACTCTTGACATTCTCTCAACCAGCTTCATGAGGTAGTCACCTGGAATGCATTTCAAATAACAGGTGTGCCTTCTTAAAAGTTAATTTGTGGAATTTCTTTCCTTTAATGTGTTTGAGCCAATCAGTTGTATTGTGAAAATGTAGGGGGGTATGCAGAAGATAGCCCTATTTGGTAAAAGACCAAGTCCATATTATGGCAAGAACAGTTTAATTAAGCAAGGAGACACGACAGTCCATCATTACTTTTAAGACATGAAGGTCAGTCAATCCGGAAAATCTAAAGAACTTTGAAAGTTTCTTCAAGTGCAYTCGCAAAAACCATCAAGCGCTATGATGAAACTGGCTCTCATGAGGACCGCCACAGGAATGGAAGACCCAGAGTTACCTCTGCTGCAGAGGATAAGTCCATTAGAGTTACCAGCCTCAGAAATTGCAGCCCAAACAAATGCTTCACAGAGTTCAAGTAACAGACACATCTCAACATCAACTGTTCATAGGAGACTGTGTGAATCTGGCCTTCATGGTCGAATTGCTGTAAAGAAACCACTACTAAAGGACACCAATAAGAAGAAGAGACTTGCTTGGGCCAAGAAACACGAGCAATGGACATAAGWYRGTTGGAAATTTGCCCTTTGGTCTTGAGTCCAAATTGGAGATTTTGGTTCCAATCTCCGTGTCTTTGTGAGACGCTGTGTGGGTGAACGGATGATCTCTGCATGTGTATTTCCCACTGTAAAGCATGGAGGAGGTGTTATGGTGTGGGGGTGCTTTCAAGTCCCACTTAACCATCATGGCTACCACTATCACGTTTCAGGTATGACCCAGATGCAGACAGTGTCGAAAGAAACAAAAGTTTATTTCTGAAAGTGGCAGGCAAACGACCGGAAGGCAGGCAGGTGTTAATAATCTAGAGAGGGTGCAAAGGGTCCAGAACGGCAGGCAGTCTCAGGGTCAGGGCAGGCAGAATAGTCAAAACCAGGAAGGACTAGAAAACAGGAGCAAGAAACAGGCAGGAGCAGGGAAACAAACTCTGGTAGGTTTCACAAACAAAACGAACTGGCAACAGACACAGAGAACACAGGTATAAATACACAGGAGATAATGGGGAAGATGGGCGACACCTGGAGGGGGGTGGAGACGAGCCCAAAGACAGGTGAAACAGATCAGGGTGTGACAAGCACAGCATTCTGCAGCGATACGCCATCCCATCTGGTTTGGGCTTAGTGGGACTATCATTTGTTTTTCAACAGGACAATGACCCAACACACCTCCAGGCTGTTTAAGGGCTATTTTACCAAAAAGGAGAGTGATGGAGTACTGCATCAGATGACCTGGCCTCCACAATCCCCCGACCTCAACCATATTGAGATGGTTAGGGATGAGTTGGACCGCAGAGTGAAGGAAAAGCAACCAACAAGTGCTCAGCATATGTGGGATCTCCTTCAAGACTGTTAGAAAAGCATTCCAGGTGAAGCTGGTTGAGAGAATGCCAAGAGCGTGCAAAGCTGTCACCAAGGCAATGGGTGGCTATTTGAAAAATCTAAAATCTAAAATATATTTTGATTTGTTTAGCACTTTTTTGGTTAGTACATGATTCCACAGTAGGTGTTCTAAAACTTTTGACCGGTAGTGTACATGGGTATTTATGGGTATATGTGTGAATTACATTATGAGAGTTAGTCTACAGACATCAGACACACAGAGTATTTACTTTTCAAATCAAATGAATTTGTATTTGTTACATGCTTCACAGACAACAGGTGTAGACTAACAGTGAAATGCTTTTCCATAGTATATTAATGGACTTCTGTCCTTCATACATGTTCAAACATACAGCTTCTATTTTTCTGGTCTATGTGTACTAATAACAGCAGTGTATTTGTATTCAAAATCTATCCTACCTCCTCTGCTCTTAGTGTTAGTACATCAACAGTGTACAGTATATCACTAACCTGCCTTTATTTCTCTCTGATCTCAGTGTAAGTGGCCCTAAGCGTCTGGGTATGCCGGGCATGCCTGGAGGCCAGGACCTTGAGGCCGCCCTCCGCTTTTTATCTGACCGCCAGCAGAGCCATGCCTCAGAGCGCCCCTTCTTTGAGGTGGAGCGCGAACGCAAACTCCGCGCCCTGGCCACCGCCTGCCATCGGGGCAGCGAGGAGGTGGGCGAGCTGGGCTCCAGCGGGTTCCTTACGCCCAACGACAGCCTGGTGTCCAGCTCGGTGGCGTCGACAGGCACCAACTACTCCAATGGCAGCTCGCTGCACTCCTCTGCCGGATCGGGGGGCTCGCGCTCCTACCTACCTGACCGCCTGCAGATTGTCAAGCCCCTGGAAGGTGAGGAGGGACGGGGAGACACTGTGTGGGTTCTTAGCTGAGATATTAGGTGTGCGGTAACTCAACTGTCAGTTTTACGGTAACTTGCCTAAGGTTGATAGACTCAATTTCAAGTGAAACTATGAATGTAGACTCTACAGCTGAAAATAGACACTCTTTACAATTATTTCCTTCTTTCAGTATGAAAAATATGCATGATTAGAGAAATACAGGTTATTACATAAATAAATAAATGTGTTATTCCCAACATACAACAATGTTAACTATATCGCCCTTCCTCTCCACCCCAGGCTCAGTGACACTGCACCACTGGCAGCAGCTGGCCAAGCCCAACCTGGGAGGTATCCTGCACCCTCGCCCGGGGGTCCTCACCAAAGACTTCCGGGAGCTGGAGATCGACTTCCAACACGTCTACAGCCTCAATGACCTGGAGGAGGACGAGCCTGACCTATTACAGCTCTCCCGTGGCCTGGCTGCCGGAGTCCACGGCACCATGGGTAAGAAAAGAGGCCACAGGGTAGTGTTTAGTTGAATTTAGTAGATACGGTTGATAGGGTCTCAATTGTGAGTGAAAACACTTACACATACACACACATTACACACTCATTCCTCTGGTCCGTCTAGTCTGGTGTGGGAATCTGATCATTCTCCCTTCTCCCTCCGACGGAACTCTTTAGGTCCGTCAGATTGGGTAAGGGAGAACGATCAGGCATTGACACTGGAACCTTCTATTTGGATAACATGTCTACTGTGGTCCATATCCCCCTAAGTTCACCTGTGTGGTAGGTGTGATGTTACTGAACAGTTTGTCATTCCAACTCATACTGTCATTGTATATCATACATTCTCCCATCTGTGTCGTGTGGTGGGTGGCTCTGGGATTTTCCTCATCCATTGTGAGTAGGTATGTGTGTGTAGTTGTGTAAAGTGTGTCCATCACCCACAGTCACTCCTCCATCCTCTGGCCCCAACCTACCCCAGACCCCTCCCACCCACACCATCACCACCTGTCGGCGCCACCACCCATCCCTCCTGCTCCCCTCCGTCTCCACCAGGTAAGATCTGCGAGTCCCTCACATACACCTATTCATTGGTAACACTTTATTTTACAGTCCGGTTTCACATTTTATTTTATGTATGTTTTATTTAACCAGGAAGGCCGTTGAGATATTTTTTCCGAAGGAGACCTGGCCAAGAAAGCAGCATACAGTCAAGTGCAGAAAGTTACATGTTTTTTGTCTGGTATTTACTAAGAGCGTATTTATGGTGACAATGAATACTTCCTGGAAGTTTCGTCAAAGACGTCGAAATAATAGGTAACCTGGAACTAAATGGTGTTTGAATTGAATCCAAAGGAACATAAGTCATTAAAAGGTAGTGGACTGTTGAAGGTCGACTGACCTAAAGCTCAGCTACTATTAAAATAAATTTGCATCTGAATGGAAGTGTGCAGAGACTTTRCCCTGTTTCTCCAGTTTTGCATTTTGCCTCCAGCACCATCACTAATCGGTTTTGTGTGTACGGTAGATTCTGCCTATTATCCCCAGGTAGTGAACTGTAAAATAAAGTGAAATTCATTTATTTTTCATGAATTTGCCTTTTGGTATTCATTCAATCATTCATTCATTCATTAAACCAAAGCCCAATATTAGTAATGACGCGAAAAGGTATTTACAATATGACTACAAAAGACTACACCACTCTCAAAACAACAGCAGCTTTGCTGCCCCATTTTTCTCCCCAAAAGTACCTTGCTACTTTGTGTGTGTATAGCAGTCCTTCTCTCCTCCCTTACTCAATCCGTCTCTCCTTACCCCATGTCTCTCCCCTCAGTGGTAGGAAACGCTGGTCCAAGCACTTTCTCCAGCTCTAAAGGGGGCTTCCTAGGCAAAGTAAGAGCCAACAGGCATGGACAGAATGGGAATGATGCAGGAAAATCCCATATGTATCCCTTAACTTTTCTAAACCATGCCCCTTCTAACTCTGACCCCACCCAACCCGGAAGCAAAACTATTGATCATACCCCACGCTAGAGCCTTAAACAAACACCACTACAAAGTCACGTGAATGAATGCACTCGCAGCTTCGACAATGCTTCAACTTTCTTTTGTGTCTATTTAAATGACTTGGAGGTTTAGTATTCAATTATTGGGGTCAAATCCTATATTAAGATGCACACGTAACTCAAACTTTCATACACACAGGTCTCCCATTCCAACATCTTAATGCCTGCTTCTCTATTAAGGATTTGGTCCATTATCTTGAATCTACTTCGTAAACAACATGTCACACACTTGCTTGGCTTGCTATCTTGGACACCATGGCCCCTGTGCTCATCTTAACAGTTCCTGATCCCTTCCAGATTCTTCCAGGTAAACTGCATGAACCAACAGAAATCCTCTTTTCAGTTCTCAGGCTGACTAACTAACTGACTAACACAATCTCTAACCCACCCTTACAGGCGTAATCCACCACTGGGAGCAACTAAACTAACTAACCGCTCTTACCTAATGCTGCACTGTTACTAATGCTCCTAAGCTTCTAGCTATATATTTATTATATATAACAGAACTCCTGTGTCTGATTTGGTATTTTTCTCTTTTCCTGTATTTCCAGTCTTTGCTCTCGCAGCCTGTCCGCTCGTGGGAGCTGTGAGCATCTGAGTACCACGTCGCCCTCCTCTTCCAATCAGCAGCACTGTGTGCTGACCTTTGACCCTAGCCAGGGCAGTGGCCACCACTCCACCTCCACCCCAGCACCTCCTCTATCACTGGGACTCCTGAAGCTGCTGGAGGAGCAGGGCATCTCTGCCTCCACCCTCCCCTACCCTTACCACCAACTGACCCCACACACGCCCCACAACTGCAGCGGAAGAGCGGGGTGAAGGAACATGCATTATGGAGGAAGAAGGGAGAATGAACATGCTCAGCTTCAACCTGGTAGAGAAGCTGAGGAGTCTGGGACTTCACAAGGTGGCAGCCCGAGGCGTGGTGGACTGAAGAGAGAACGAAGAGGAGAGAGAAGCAATCCGACAATACAGACATCCACCTAGAGTCTGAGAAAGACTGGGAAAACTCCTTCTCCCCTTCCTCCTTAATCGTCATTGACTTCAATCCAAATGCTGGCGATGCCAGTGTACCGCCATTTTGTGTTTCGGGCCCACAGCAATACATTGTAAAATGGAACGTCGGGAGAACCATAGAGCCATACGTTGAGTTTCTGTTACATGTACAGTCACTCTTCTTTTTGTAATGGACTCATGTATTGTGTATATACTAGGTCTCCACGATAATGTGTGACGTCATGATCATTCTCAGGAGAATCACCTGATCACCGGTCCGGCTGGCTTGAACACGAGCAAGGTTTTTTTTATTTTTATTAAATAAAATACCTGTGTTTCGTGGGTGTCAGATGGTTTTACACGTTTGTTTTTATAGACCCCCCCGCTATGCTTTTTTTATATATATTTTTTACCATCAAATACAATCACATGACCTTTTCATTACTTTGGGAAAGATTCAAGGTATCGTTATTTAAGAACCACCAAACTGACCAGATTGTCATCCACAGATGCGCTGGAATTCAGTATGTCCTTTTGCATATTAGCTGCTATTAGAAAATGAAGCATTTGTGGGTATTTTAACCACATTGACTTTACTGTGGTAAAACCACAAGCACTTCAATCACTCCCCATTACAGAATGGTAGAGAGATTGATACACTGACTTTACTTCCTGAACGTTTGTGACATTATTGACATTCACTGAGGTATACTACTCTGCTCTTTACCCAAAAGTCCTCATTTAGCACTCGCAGTACTGTCTGTTTACATGGCATCACCTGCTGCAAGTCATTGTAAAATAATGCTTTACTTCGATTATTGCTGTCAATTATTGTAAACTTATTTGGTCGAACCTCACCAAAGCATTCAGGTAGTCTACCATGCTGTATCAAAGACAACAGAAAGTGACTGTTAAAGGTCTCGGCACTAGTCTATGTGCTGGATCTGTGTTAGCAGACCTTAAACTAAAGTGTTGTTGGTACAAATGTATTTCATGTCATCAGGAATAATGATAATAATAGTAATCATGGACTGCATGCTTTTTTTGGATGCTCTTTCAGCTGTCTGGACAATCAATTGTAGATAAAAGGCATAGGATTCTGCAGATCAAAAGGGAAAATTATAGCAAATTATGACAATTTGAATTCAGAAGAAAATGAACCAAACAGCACTACATATATTTCAGATTTTGAAATTGACTACTCTTTGCTGAATTCTATGTTATGATCACTGAGATGTATGTCTGTATATATTGTACCACATGTATATTAAAAAGTACATTGTATTTCCATCAGCCACACATGCATGCATGTTCTTTTTCCTCTCTTTAAGGGCCGATTTCCCCGGACACATTAAGCCTTGTCCTAGACTAACAATAACAGTTAATGTAGATTCTGTGTCCGGGAAATCGGCCCATGTCCTAAATGAAATCAAGAAAGGTTCGTAGACATATACTTCAAACATGTTTATTTGAAACTTGGATAAAAATCAAGACTCATGACATAAGCCAATGAAAATATACAATTTATTTCAAATAGGGATGGATTCCTGAGTAACGCCAGTGCAGGCAGACGTTCCTCATTTGGCCTGTGGTACATCTCTACTCTGCACTCCGCCGTCCAAAGTCTACCCATCCTTGGTAGTCCCGGTCCGGACACTCGTTCATCTCTGCGAACAATACAAACCTACATGAACCAAACAGAAGTTCAATGTGGATTTAAAGTGCTCAAGCGAACAACGATGCACTTCACATTTACCATGGTAGATGTTGGCATCTCTCTCTCACACACACACTTGACTCGACACCACCACGTACCTGAGATGGCCTGCATGATTTGCTTGGACATGAACTCGCGCTGGTCCTCCGACAGGTGCGCCATCCTCTCCATCCGTGCCATGCTCGTTTGAGTGTCTTGCTCCCGCTTAGCGACGTTCTCCGCAACATTCCTCACTGCCTCCCTCCTGGCCAGTAGCTGTGGCAGTATCCCACCCTGTTTGGTGTTGCCATCCGACTTGGATACGGGTGATGTCAAACCAACCCCCACTAGCGCTGCCATGAGGACGCACACCAACAATCCACTCATTGCCATGCCTGGACGCAGAAGAACAGTTTTCTTACAATATAGCTTTAGATTATTAAAAGGAGGGAATGCAAAAAGCAATTTTTTTGTGTGAAAGTGAGAGGTGATCGTACGTAACAGTCTGTACTAAACGAAGTCAGAAGTGTGAATGATATTGCCAGTTGTCTGTCAGGTCTTTTATACACAAAGGTCTATGTAGCCAATATGGTCAAAGAGCAATATCTGATAACAATGTCCAAGATGGATCTCTTGATTGATTGAAAAAGACGATGGAAACTCCATGCGTAATGGATGCTTGGTGCCAGAATGGGGCGCATCAATATTCTAATCGTTCACCTGGAAATGTGAGACAATAAAGTACAACTCAGACATTCAATAGTGGTTGTTGTTACAGAAGTCTACAACCCTGTCATAACACCTGTATCCAAGGCCAAGGTCTATCAACTCTAACTTCTACTTGCATTGACATGCAATAAAAACCATGGATCAATAATGAAAAAGGCCATAGAAAAAGTTGCAAGTGGTGCATCACTTAGATACACATTTGAAACACAAAGGCACCATATCATTACTGTTGTTCTTAATATAGACCTAGTTGTAAAATTATAATGACTGATATCATGAAGGCGTAACCTAAACAACCGCTGAGGAAGGGTTAAGTGGACAGTGCGTGATGACGTACATCCTCCATCTTTGACTGGGAACAACATTAGAGTTGTTTACCTATAGATTTTTTTTAAAGAAGTATCTTCTGTATATAATAAAGTCTTTAGTGTCACTGTTGTAGAGAGGAGTAGGCAGGATGCAGTTGCAGGTTTATAACTACTCAATTTGTTTAAGCACCATAGATCAAAGCATGACGAAACCCAAACACTGTTGTGCTCAAAATATATCTTCATTATCAAAAAGGCACAGGGCGAACCCAAAGTGCAAAATATAAAGTACTCAGGAAATAGTAGGAGAGATTCCTCTCAGGAAAACAAGTAACATTTACAATGACTAACAAAGACAAATGACAGAGGGAATATATCTACAGTGATAGAGTGGGGATTGGAACCAGGTGTGTGTAATAATGACGAAACAAGTACGGAGTTGATGAGTGAAGGCCGTTTGCCAGCAGTAGGTTCGGCAGCAGCTAGGCCGGCGACGCCGAAACGCCTGAGCTGGACAGGAGAGGGAGCCAAAGCGAAGGCTGGTGTAACATTTGGAAGCTGTGTATTTTTTTTTTATTCATATGATATGATATCCATTTAGAATGTTGTCATTAAAAAATTATTTAAAAAACACTGGAATTGTTGTAAGGATACCACAGCCAAAGTGATATGCTATTGGATATAAGAGCAACGTCAACTCACCAACATCACGACCAGGAATACGATTTTCCCGATACGGATCCTCTGTTTGGTCCACCACCCAGGACAATGGATCGGATCCCAGCCGGCGACCCAAAACAACGGCGCCGCAGAAGGGGCAGACGGAGCGGTCTTCTGGTCAGGCTCCGTAGACGGGCACATCGCGCACCGCTCCCGAGCATACTACTCGCCAATGTCCAGTCTCTTGACAACAAGGTAGACGAAATCCGAGCAAGGGTTGCCTTCCATAGAGACACCAGAGATTGTAACGTTCTTTGTTTCACGGAAACATGGCTCACTCGGGATACGTCATCAGACTCGGTACAGCCACCTGGCTTCTTCACGCATCGTGCCAACAGAAACAAACATCTCTCTGATAAGAAGAAGGGCGGGGGTGTATGCCTTATGATTAACGAGACGTGGTGTGATCATAACAACATACAGGAACTCAAGTCCTTTTGTTCACCTGACCTAGAATTCCTTACAATCAAATGCCGACCGCATTATCTACCAAGAGAATTCTCTTCGATCATAATCACAGTCGTGTATATCCCGCCCCAATCAGACACATCGACGGCCCTGAAAGAACTTCATTTGACTCTATGTAAACTGGAAACCACATATCCTGAGGTTGCATTTATTGTAGCTGGGGATTTTAACAAGGCTAATCTGAAAACAAGGCTCCCTAAATTTTATCAGCATATCGAATGCGCAACCCGGGCTGGCAAAACCCTGGATCATTGTTATTCTAACTTCCACGACGCATATAAAGCCCTCCCCCGCCCTCCTTTCGGGAAAATCTGACCACGACTCCATTTTGTTGCTCCCAGCCTATAGACAGAAACTAAAACAGGAAGCGCCCGTGCTCAGGTCTGTTCAACGCTGGTCCGACCAATCGGATTCCACGCTTCAAGATTGCTTCGATCACGTGGACTGGGATATGTTCCGCATAGCGTCGGACAATAACATTGATGAATACGCTGATTCGGTGAGCGAGTTTATTAGCAAGTGCATCGGTGATGTTGTACCCACAGCGTCTATTAAAACATTCCCCAACCAGAAACCGTGGATTGATGGCAGCATTTGCGCAAAACTGAAGGCGCGAACCACTGCTTTTAATCAGGGCAAGGTGACCGGAAACATGACCGAAAACAAACAGTGTAGCTATTCCCTCCGCAAGGCAATCTAACAAGCTAAGCGTCAGTATAGAGACAAAGTAGTATCACAATTCAACAGCTCAGACACGAGAGGTATGTGGCAGGGTCTACAGTCAATCACAGACTACAAAAGGAAAACCAGCCCCGTCGCGGACCACGATGTCTTGCTCCCAGACAAACTAAACAACTTCTTTGCTCGCTTTGAGGACAACACAGTGCCACTGACACGGCCTGCTACCAAAACCTGCAGGCTCTCCTTCACTGCAGCCAACGTGAGTAAAACATTTAAACGTGTTAACCCTCGCAAGGCTGCCAGCCCAGACGGCATCCCCAGCTGCGTCCTCAGAGCATGCGCAGACCAGCTGGCTGGTGTGTTTACGGACATATTCAATCAATCCCTATCCCAGTCTGCTGTTCCCACATGCTTCAAGAGGGCCACCATTGTTCCTGTTCCCAAGAAAGCGAAGGTAACTGAGCTAAATGACTATCGCCCCGTAGCACTCATTTCTGTCATCATTACATTTACATTTAAGTCATTTAGCAGACGCTCTTATCCAGAGCGACTTACAAATTGGAAAGTTCATACATATTCATCCTGGTCCCCCCGTGGGGAATGAACCCACAACCCTGGCGTTGCAAGCGCCATGCTCTACCAACTGAGCCACACGGGACCATCATGAAGTGCTTTGAGAGACGTCAAGGATCATATCACCTCCACCCTACTGAACACCTAGACCAGGGGTGTCAAACTCAAATACCCAGTGGGCCAAAATGTAAAACCTGAACAAAGTCGCGGGCCAACATTGAACAAATGAACCTTTTAATATGGACCAACAAGTTTTGCTTTAACATTGAATATGGAACAAGCATCGCTTATTACCATACAATATATATTTAATAGTGGAGACATGCAAATCGAATTTAAAAATGAAAAAACACATCAATGGCATTAATTTATAAATAAATACAATTTAAATAAAAATCGTATGCCTCTTTTCTATTTGCAGCCTTCTGATTTAAATACCAAAATAAACTTTTTCCAGATGCGTCGCAGCTCTCATCACAGCGAGGAGACGCAACGAAATCTTTCCCTTTTCCATCAGCTGGTCATACAGATTGGTGGCAAGATCACATGTGCGATCAGCTACTGTGTTCCTGCTCAGGCTCACGTTTGAAAATGCTTGTTTTTCTCTGGGCATACGAGGTCACAAACTTTCATCATGCACTTTTTCACGAACTCTCCCTCATTAAAGGGCCGGGCTGATTTTGCGATCTCTGCTGCACTATATAACTAGCCTTTAGGCAGCCTCACTTTGTGATGTGGCTTTTTTGAACATATTCTGTTGTGAAACCAAACTTCTTTTCATCTCCTCTACTTTCTGGCTCCTTTGAGTCATGTCCATGTCCTTTGTTTGTCATGGTGTTCGTTTCATAGTGTCGTCTAATGTTGTACTCCTTACTTACAGCCACGTTGACTCCACAAACAAGACAACAGGTTTGTCTTTTACATATGTAAACAGATATTCTGCCTCCACTTGTCCAGAAAGCTCCTGTTTTCTGCCTTTCTTTTCGCCATTTTTGGGAAGGGATAGCGCGCTGACAGTTGTAGCGTCTATGTTGCTATGACTACTGTCACAGAGGAGAGGGCGTTTCTGGGTCCTGTCCTGATTGGCACGCGAAAACAACAGCAGAGCATTATGGGATTCGTAGTATTAGCGGTGAATGCGCTGTATAATACCGGCGGGCCACTCTAGTAGTAATTTGGTATTGTCTCGCGGGCCAAATATAATTACCCACGGGTCAAATTTGGCCCGCGGCGGTTTGACACATGCCCGCTAGACCCTCCAATTTGCTTACCGCCCCAATAGGTCCACAGACGATGCAATCGCAATCACACTGCACACTGCCTAACCCTTCTGGACAAGAGGAATACCTATGTAAGAATGCTGTTCAACTACAGCTCAGCATTTAACACCATAGTACCTCCCCAAACTCGACATTAAGCTTGAGACCCTGGGTCTCGACCCCGCCCTGTGCAACTGGGTCCTGGACTTCCTGACGGGCCGCCCCCAGGTGGTGAGGGTAGGTAACAACATCTCCACCCCGCTGATCCTCAACACTGGGGCCACACAAGGGTGTGTTCTCAGCCCCTCCTGTACTCCTGTTCACCCTTGACTGCGTGGCCATGCACGCTCCAACTCAATCATCAAGTTTGCAGACGACACTACAGTGGTAGGCTTGATTACCAACAACAACGAGACGGCCTACAGGGAGGAGGTGAGGGCCCTGAGTGTGGTGTCAGAAAAATAACGTCACACTCAATGTCAACAAAACAAAGGAGATGTTTGTGGACTTCAGGAACAGCAGAGGAAGCAGCCCCTTATCCACATCGACAGGACAGTAGTGGAGAAGGTGGAAAGTTTTAAGTTCCTTGGCGTACACATCACGGACAAACAGAAATGGTCCACCCACACAGACAGCGTGGTGAAGAAGGCGCAGCAGCGCCTCTTCACCTCAGGAGGCTGAAGAAATTTGGCTTGTCACACAAAACACTCACAAACTGTTACAGATGCACAACCGAGAGCATCTGTCGGGCTGTATCACCGCCTGGTACGGCAACTGCTCCGCCCACAACCGTAAGGCTCTCCAGAGGGTAGTGAGGTCTGCACAACGCATCACTGGGGCCAAACACCTGCCCTCCAGGACACCTACACCACCCGATGTCACAGGAAGGCCAAAAGATCATCAAGGACAACAACCACTGCCTGTTCACCCCGCTATCATCCAGAAGGCGAGGTCAGTACAGGTGCATCAAAGCAGGGACCGAGAGACTGAAAAACAGCTTCTATCTCAAGGCCATCAGACTGTTAAACAGCCATCACTAACATTGAGTGGCTGCTGCCAACATACTGACTCATCTCTAGCCACTTTAATATGAAAAATTGATGTAATAAATGTATCACTAGCCACTTCAAACAATGCCACTTTATATCCTGTTTACATACCCTACATTACTCATCTCATATGTATATACTGTACTCTATACCATCTACTGCATCTTGCCTATGCCGTTCGGCCATCGCTCATTCACATATTTTTATGTACATATTCATTCCTTTACACTTGTGTGTATAAGGTAGTTGTTGTGAAATTGTTAGGTTAGATTACTTGTCAGAAATTACTGCATGGTCGGAACTAGAAGCACTAGCATTCCGCTACACTCGCATTAACATCTGCTAACCATGTGTATGTGACAAATAAGATTTGATTTGATTTGATATGCTGTTATGGGATTAGGAAACAAGATGAAGGTCAAGATGGTTCATTGTTCAACATGGACCTGATGGTTATATTCATTGTGCACTTCACAGTAAAGTAATGTAAAATAAAGTAATGTAAAGTATCATCTAATTTACATAGAAAACTGGAAGGTAGTCTGTTAGTTTCATATTGGCAGATTGAATTCACTGCAGAGCTCTTGAAAGGATTTCAGTGTGGTTGTGTTCTGATGAAACAGGTCTGAAAAGGTCCTGATCCCTAGAGTATGCCAAAGATGAAAGTTGGCATCACTCAGGGCTTTTGGCAAGTCTGGGTTGCATACTACAGGCGAGTGAGAGCATATCAGGGAGGAAATGTTTCTGGCACTCCAACGACATTGAGAATGCTTATGGAGGGTCTTTCCTAGGAAGACGGGGTTGAAAGTAGTTATGAAATTCGGTGTAATTGAGGTGCGGTGTGAGATGTTGTACTTTCAGTTTTGAGATGTAGATCTGGAAGAGAGAGTTAAGGGAAAACTGATAATTAAAGGGAAATAAAAAGGATCATCATTAAAGCAAAAAAAACACATAATAGTGTTGATGTCCTATATTAGAAAGACATCCATTTTGTTAAGGTCCTTCCGTCTCCAGCCCTCCAAATGGAGCTGACCGAGTCTGTGACGTGTCCCTCTTCCGTTGGACATCTTGCTACACCTTATACAACCAACTAATTAGCTTTACCTTAACTGAAAGGGGGGGAACATCATTCCAATCCAACACAACCACATTATTCTCATTTTACTGGTGGAACTTCCAGTAAAGGAGGTATACCACTCCCCTCTACAACTGATTTATCATAAAAATAGTTACTGTCTTACCTAATCGAGGCAGAACATAAATATCTCTACCTGTGATAATAGAACCAAAGAAAACAGTAGAAATAGCAGAAGACCTGCCAAGTGATTAGGCACGCAATGGCGTCTTGGTTTCCCTGGAAATACCTCTCGTCACACGGTGCGAAAGAAGATTTGAGTCCAACACTCCCTTTTAACCTATAGGGTCACCAGAGAATACATAGAGGCCATGAAGTTAAGTGTTTGTTTAATATACAGTCTATTGGCTGAATGGGGGGGCTTTGGGGTTTCAATAGGTGGTGGTTTGAGGATAGTAACAGTGAAGTCTTGATGGGGATGAGTTTACATAGCGAGGCATGTGGATCATTCATTATGTTGTCTTGTGGGTCCAATGTGTATGAATGAGTTGTGCTTTTGTGGCTTAGAGGTAAAACTAAAAACTAACCCTTAAGAAAGTATTCACATCCCTTGATTTTTCCCACATTTTGTTGTGTTACAGCCTAAAATTGTCTAAAATTGATACAATTTAGATTTTGTGTCACTGGCCTACTAGAAATACCCCATAATGTGAAAGTGGAATTAATTAACAGTGAAAAACTGAAATATCTTGAGTCAATAAGTATTCAACCACTTTGTTATGGCAAGCCTAAATAAGTTCAGGAGTAAAAATGTGCTTAACAAGTCACATAATAAGTTGCATGGACTCACTCTGTGTGCAATAATAGTGTTTAAAATCATTTTGGAATGAATACCTAATCTCTGTACTCCACACATACAATTATCTGTAAGGTCCCTAAGCCAAGCAGTGAATTTCAAACACAGACTCAACCACAGGGAGGTTGTCCAATTCCTTGCATAGAAGGGCACCTATTGGTAGATGGGTAAAAAGCAGACATTGAATATCCCTTTGAGCATGGTGAAGTTATTAATTACACTTTGGATGGTGTATCAATACACCCAGTCACTACAAAGATACAGGCGTCCTTCCTAAGGAAACCGCTCAGGGATTTCACCATGAGGCCAATAGTGACTTTAAATAATGTACAGAGTTTAATGGTTGTGTAGTTACTCCACAATACTAACCTAAATGACAGAGTGAAAAGAAGGAAGCGTGTACATTATACAAATATTCCAAAACATGCATCCTGTTTGCAACAAGGCACTAAAGTAAAACTGAAAAACAAATTGGCAAAGAAATGTACTTTATGTTCTGAATACAAAGCATTATGTTTGCGGCAAATCCAACACAACAGATCACTGACTACCACTCTTAATATTTTCAAGCATGGTGGCGGCTGCATCATGTTATAGGTATGCTTGTCATCGGCAAGGACTAGGGAGTTTTTTTGGGATGAAAAGAAACAGAATAGAGCAAAATTCTAGAGTAAAAGCTTGTTCATTCTGCTTTCCGACAGACACTGGGAGACAAATTGTAACGGCTGTCTTCGGGTGAAAGAGAGGAGGACCAAAATGCAGCGTGATGATAATCCATATTTTAATTAGGATATTTAAACGACGAACAAAAACAACAAACTGACAGAAGGAACCGAAAACGCTACAGTCCTAAACATGGGAACACAAAAGACATGAACACACGAACAGGAACAATCACCCACAAACAAACAGTGAAAACAGGCTACCTTAATATGGTTCCCAATCAGAGACAATGACAAACACCTGCCTCTGATTGAGAACCATATTAGGCCAAACAACAAACCCAACATAGAAACACAAAACATAGAATGCCCACCCAGCTCACGTCCTGACCAACTAAACAAAGACTAAACAAAGGAAATAAGGTCAGGAACGTGACACAAATTCACCTTTCAGCAGGACAATAACCTAAAACACAAGGAAAAATATACACTGGAGTTGCTTACCAAGATGACATTGAATGTTCCTGAGTGGCCTAGTTACAATTTTGACTTAAATAGGCTTGAAAATCTAACTTGACAGAGCATGAAGAATTTTTAAAAGAATAATGTGCAAATATTGTACAGTCCAGGTGTGTACAGATTTGAGAGACTTACAGTTGTAATCACTGCCAAAGGTGATTCTAACATGTATTGACTCAGGGTGTGAATACTTATGTAAATGAGATATTTCCGTATTTCATTTTCAATAGATGTGCAAAAATTTCTAAAAACTGCTTTTCACTTTGTCATTATGGGGTATTGTGTGTATATGGGTGAGATTATTATTATTATTTTATTCATTTTGAATTCAGGCTGTAACACAACAATATGTGGAATAAGTCAAGGGGTGTGAATACTTTCTGAAGGCACTGTATCTGTGTGCTATTTATCACTGATGATATTTGTTCAGTTGAAAAGGCCCTGGGGATATGTCTGTTCATGCTCTGACAAGGTAGAACTCATTCATCATCATTACATGGAAAGAGGCAGGGCTCAATTAAGTTTAACCTGTCTTGCAGTGCTTACACAGCAGCTAATTTCCCCCGAATTCAAATAAAATCCTAGAATCATTTTCACTATTGTAAAAATCCAACTACAGACTCCTCTAACATGTTGATGCTTGATGGTTTTAATAATTAGTGTGTGAGCTTGGACAGTTTGTATTAATCAAAGAGAGTGTGAAAACATACAATACGATGTGTTCTCAAAAAGGAAAAAGCAGACATTGTTCTATTACAAGAGACACATGTCTGTGATGCCGAACATGCTAAACTCTGCAGAGCTTGGGTGGAACATGGTAAACTCTGCAGAACTTGGGTGGAACATGCTACACTCTGCAGAGCTTGGGTGGAACATGCTAAACTCCGCAGAGCTTGGGTGGAACATGCTAAACTCTGCAGAGCTTGGGTGGAACATGCTAAACTCTGTGGAATATGCTAAACTCTGCAGAGCTTGGGTGGAACATGCTAAACTCTGCAGAGCTTGGGTGGAACATGCTAAACTCTGCAGAGCTAGGGTGGAACATGCTA
The DNA here is from genome assembly GCF_002910315.2 of Salvelinus sp. IW2-2015. Lineage (NCBI taxonomy): Eukaryota > Metazoa > Chordata > Actinopteri > Salmoniformes > Salmonidae > Salvelinus > Salvelinus sp. IW2-2015. Next base: position 1,084,301 of record NW_019942505.1, read on the forward strand.
AACTCTGCAGAGCTTGGGTGGAACATGCTAAACTGCAGAGCTAGGGTGGAACATGCTAAATCTGCCGAGCTTGGTGGAACATGCTAAACTTGCAGAGCTTGGTGGAACATGCTAAACTCTGCAGAGCTAGGGTGGAACATGCTAAACTCTGCAGAGCTGGGTGGAACATGCTAAACTGGCAGAGCTAGGGTGGAAACATGCTAAACTCTGCAGAGCTTGGGTGGAACATGCTAAACTCTGCAGAGCTTGGGTGGAACATGCTAAACTCTGCAGAGCTAGGGTGGACATGCTAACTCTGCAGAGCTTGGTGAACATGCAAACTCCGTAGAGCTTGATGGAACTCGCTAACCTCT
>NW_019942505.1:1088781-1104955 GCF_002910315.2 Salvelinus sp. IW2-2015
TCTGCAGAGCTTTGGGTGGAACATGCTAAACTCCGCAGAGCTTGGGTGGAAAAATGCTAAACTCCGCAGAGCTTGGTGGAAATGCTAAACTCCGCAGAGCTTGGGGTGGAACATGCTAAACTCCGCAGAGCTTGGGTGGAAACATGCTAAACCCTGCAGAGCTTGGGTGGAACATGCTAAACTCTGCAGAGCTGGGTGGAACATGCTAACTCTGCAGAGCTTGGGTGGAACATGCTAAACTCTGCAGAGCTAGGGTGGAACATGCTAAACTCTCGCAGAGCTAGGGTGGAACATGCTAAACTCGCAGAGCTTGGGTGGAACATGCTAAACTCCGCAGAGCTTGGGTGGAACATGCTAAACTCTGCAGAGCTTGGGTGGAACATGCTAAATCTGCAGAGCTGGGTGGAACATGCTAACTCTGCAGAGCTTGGGTGGAACATGCTAAATCTGCAGAGCTAGGTGGAACATGCTAAACTCTGCAGAGCTTGGATGGAACATGCTAAACTTCGCAGAGCTTGGGTGGAATATGCTAAACTCTGCAGAGCTTGGGTGGAACATGCTAAACTCTGCAGAGCTTGGGTGAACATGTTAAACTCTGCAGAGCTAGGGTGGAACATGCTAAACTCTGCAGAGCTTGGTGGAACATGCTAAACTGCAGAGCTAGGGTGGAACATGCTAAATCTGCAGGCTAGGGTGGAACATGCTAAACTCTGCAGAGCTTGGGTGGAACATGCTAAACTGCAGAGCTAGGGTGGAACATGCTAAACTTGCAGAGCTAGGGTGGAACATGCTAAACTCTGCAGAGCTTGGGTGGAACATGCTAAACTCTGCAGAGCTAGGGTGGAACATGCTAAACTCTGCAGAGCTTGGGTGGAACATGCTAAACTCCGTAGAGCTTGGATGGAACATGCTAAACTCTGCAGAACTAGGGTGGAACATGCTGAACTCTGCAGAGCTTGGGTGGAACATGGTAAACTCTGCAGAGCTAGGGTGGAACATGCTAAACTCTGCAGAGCTAGGGTGGAACATGCTCAACTCTGCAGAGCTTGGGTGGAACATGCTAAACTTGCAGAGCTTGGATGGAACATGCTAAACTTCGCAGAGCTTGGATGGAATATGCTAAACTCTGCAGAGCTTGGGTGGAATATGCTAAACTCTGCAGAGCTTGGGTGGAACATGCTAACTCTGCAGAGCTTGGGTGGAACATGCTAAACTCTGCAGAGCTAGGGTGGAACATGCTAAACTCTGCAGAGCTTGGGTGGAACATGCTAAACTGCAGAGCTAGGGTGGAACATGCTAAACTATGCAGAGCTTGGATGGAACATGCTAAACTCTGCAGAGCTTGGGTGGAACATGCTAAACTCTGCAGAGCTAGGGTGGAACATGCTAAACTCCCAGAGCTTGGGTGGAACATGCTAAACTCGCAGAGCTTGGTGGAAATGCTAAACTCTGCAGAGCTTGGGTGGAACATGCTAAACTCTGCAGAGCTAGGTGGAACTGCTAAACTCTGCAGAGCTTGGGTGGAACTGCTAAACTCTGCAGAGCTAGGGTGGAACATGCTAAACTCTGCGAGCTAGGGTGGAACATGCTAAACTCTGCAGAGCTTGGTGGAACATGCTAAACTCTGCAGAGCTTGGATGGAACATGCTAAACTTCGCAGAGCTTGGATGGAATATGCTAAACTCTGCAGAGCTTGGGTGGAATATGCTAAACTCTGCAGAGCTTGGGTGGAACATGCTAAACTCTGCAGAGCTTGGGTGGAACATGTTAAACTCTGCAGAGCTAGGGTGGAACATGCTAAACTCTGCAGAGCTTGGGTGGAACATGCTAAACTGCAGAGCTAGGGTGGAACATGCTAAACTCTGCAGAGCTAGGGTGGAACATGCTAAACTCTGCAGAGCTTGGGTGGAACATGCTAAACTCGCAGAGCTAGGGTGGAACATGCTAAACTCTGCAGAGCTAGGGTGGAACATGCTAAGCAGAGCTAGGGTGGAACATGCTAAACTCTGCAGAGCTTGGGTGGAACATGCTAAACTCTGCAGAGCTTGGGTAGAACATGCTAAACTCCGCAGAGCTTGGATGGAACATGCTAAACTCTGCAGAGCTAGGTTGGAACATGCTATACTCTGCTCTGGACAAATCATCTCAAGTCCCCACCACAAACCCTAGATCGGCAAAGATGTTGAACTCTCTTACTAAAGAGATAGGACTGATTGATATCTGGAGAGATATAGCTCATCTATGGACTATACATACTACTCCAATATCCATAACAAAAAATGTGTTTTTGACTATCACATACTTTGCTAAAAAATGTATAATTTTACTGTGGGCTTCTAATTCTTCTCCTACATTTAAAATGTGGATTAACCAGATTGAAAAGCCCACTTATGACCTACGCAAGAGACAGCCCAGATTCTATAGACTCTGGTCTCCACTACTCAACTATATTTAAAATTGGACAGAAATGTGTGTATATCCATGCTGTGTAAGGTGCTGTAAAACAGATTATTTGCTTGTTGTCTCAGCTAAAGCTGGAAATAGCTAACACGATCACAGATAGTGCTGCTGCAAATGTGTTGTTTGTTTTATACTCTATTTTATTATATTATTTATGTCTGCCACATCTGTGAATGTGGAATCTGTATTGTTTGTTGATAGAAAAACGACATTTCATAAAACCTTAAATACATTTACAAGTACTGTCAGACTGATTTGTAATAGAGAGCAATCTCCCAATTACAAAGTAAACATTGACCGTTGATTACATCACTTTATTTAATATGGTGGGGTTGCAAACATTTTTTTGATATCAAAATGAGGTCGCATCCCAAAGAAGGTTGGGAACCCCTGCGTTATGGGCAGGTTGCATGTAAAATAACCATAGCACAACCACGTTCTGACCAAGCTCTAAGAAACATATGGTTCTCAGAACTTTGTGCGTTAGCTGGCATTATTTACAAGTATTTGAAAAATATATATTTTTTAAATAATGATGTCACAAATGTATAATTTGGACATTTCTTTATAAAAATATATTAATTTGCTACATTTGACTGTGTGAAACCTAGCAGTAGTAACTGTCACATCGCTTCCTCTCCTCCGGCGTTCGACGTCGCCAGTTTACTAACCATCCTGTCAACCATCATTACGCGCACCTGGCATCAATCATTGCGCGCACCTGTGCTTCATCATGAGCCATACCTGGACTCAATTACCTAACTCATTACCTCCCCTTTATCTGGCACTCCCTTAGGTTCTTTCCCCAGGCAGTGTTGTGTCTGTGTTTCATGTCAAGACGCTACTCCTATGTTGTATCGTTCTCTGTTATATTAAACTTACCACCTGCTTCTCGACTCCCAGCATCTACGTTACAGTAACAAATACATGTCTGTCATTGAACAATCTCATTAGATAGTGAAAAAACACACCAATTTATTTCATAATGTCTTTAAGCAATAAAAGATAATTGACCAACATTTCTGAAAATGGATATAGAGCGTTTTGGAATGAAACTGTTCAATTTATTCAGACTGTTTTGTGACTGTTTTGCATACACTTTTACCTTGAATAAAACACACTATCCAAACCAACATCTGAGAGCAAATACTGACTAGGCAAAATGGAATGTGAGAAATTGAGGTTTATTCATATTTCAAATAAGGGTATAGTTACTGTACAGTACATCTTTGAATTCAGAAAGAATGAGAAAATCATCAAAGTGACTTAGGGCAACATTCTATTTTGGGAGAAATAGTAATACCAACTACACATCTTTGACAATGATTAAACACACTATCCAAACCAACTAATCTGAGAGCAAGTATACTGAGTAGACAAAGTAACAACATTGAATGTGTTGAATTTATGAACAGTTCATAATGGTTATCTACATTTCAAAAAGATGACAGTTACTGACCATCTTTTCAAATGGATAGAATGACAGAAAATCATCAAATGCAAGTGAAGGAGTGACTTGGTGCAACATTTTAGTTTGGTAAAATAATATAAAAAATACAATATTTAGCCTACAAATCCTTGACAAGTATATATTCGCATACATTAAAAACATTGCCAATTTCAGTAAACAAACAAAAATGTAATTGAAAATGGATATCTGAAACCATCAAATGTCAGCTTTACAAAACACATCCAGTGAATTTCCAGAGAATCTCAAACTGTTTGATTTGTCTATACCTGTCAAACACACAACCGTCCATTAACCACAACCTTTTCTGAACCATTCATTTCCCTAGATGTCCTTAGTGACTTGACGTATCTTGTTACATAGTTGTTGCAAGCCCTGTACCCACCCACTGAACAAAACAATTAGATATACCTTCATTCCAAGGAAAAGTGGTGACCTTGTCAATCATGCTTAATCGAACTGTATAAGAAGCTCGAGGACACGAAGGGGGTTATTTTACCTGTCGCCTCCAACTCGGAAGAACACACGTTAACCTCACAGGACGCATCGCCAGACCATCTCTCGCCATGTCCGTTGTAGCCAGTCGCAGAAGTAGCCGTACCCACAGCCCACGTAGAGGTGTCGGTACGAGTGGCCTCAGTTCGTCCGATGGGATGCAGTTTACCAGCGGTTTGGGAGGCGAAAGGTCCAGTATGAGCGTGTCCTCTGATGGGAGCAGTCGCGCGCCGAGTGTAAACAGAGGTGCCGGGGAATAGGGCACCCGTATCTCTGTCTTCTTTCTCTATGGACGGGCCAGGCCGGATCACTATTGGCGCCAACGAAAAGCATACCATGCAGAATCTGAACGATCGTTTGGCCACCTACCTGGAAAAGGTAAGGCAGAMTGATGGAGATGTGTCTGGAGATTAGGTGAGCTCCGCGATATTACGCACAGCCCAGGTTATGTGCGTGGAGACCGAAAGTCAAAGCACGAACGACAAGGCAGGGTGATCAGTCTTTTCAAAACACAACATATTCGATGATATAGAAAACTGCTATGAGAAAGTGCTCTTTAATCTTTGTTATAAAGCATATATTTGTTTAATAACCCCTTTCATCAATGCTATCCACAATGTTCAATTAAATGTGATAACATAGTAGGCTACAGCTAATGGACACCATACAAATATATTTAAAACAACTTTTACTTAACATTAAACTTAAAAAAAAAAAGATGTATTACACCGTTAACCTTTCTAATTGTAAAATTGCTAAGAAGAACCAGAGAGATGCTGCCAAGTGGTTTGAGAGCAAGGTGAGACAACCTCTGAAAATAGGACAGGGGGCCTCGAAGGGTGTCGGCCTGGGACCCTGACATGTATTATGTGAAGTGGTACTATACTTTTGACTAATAAGGTGTATGTGTGTGTGTGTGTCAGATGTAAGTGCTTCAGAGCCAGATCACCACCAGCACCACAGAGGTGAAGACCTCTCAGTCTCAGGTGACCGACCTGAAGAGGACCTTCCAGAGCCTGGAGATTGAACTGCATGGCCTGCTCACTCAGGTATGATGTCAAACCATCTTAGTGAATCAGCATCCCTAAACATACAGCATTTCTCTTTACCCTACCTCTGTTCCTAAAATATGGAATTCCTTTAGGTCTTAAAGGAACAGTACACTCCAAAATCAAAGTTTGTTAGATGTTTTCAGACCTCCACAGTGGTCTAATGTCAAGGTGTTCTAACACCTTTATGCACACCAYTCTAACTATCTCTACCCWTCTTCATCTCCCTCTTTATACATTTCTACTACCCTCTCCTTCCTRCCTTCTCCATTTTCTTCATCCCTTACAAACATAAACACATTCCTAGAAGGGGTACCTGGAGCAGAGCGTCGTTGATATAAACGGCCGCTATGGCTCCCAGCTGAGCCAGCTGCAGGTTTGTATCAACAGCATGGAGGAGGAGCTGCAGCAGATCAACGTCAGCATCCAGCAGCAGGCCTCCGAGTACCAGATCCTCCTGGACATCAAGATGAGGCTGGAGATGGAGATCGCTGAGTACAGGAGGCTGCTGGATGGAGAGGGGCTCAGGTTAGTGGGGATAATGGAGGGTCAGGAAAGAGAGGGAGGGGGAAGTGATGGGGGATAGCGAGATGGGGGAATGGAAAGAGCGAAGAGTAGAGGGAGGATGGAGATTGAGCAAGTTGGAGTAATTGGGGGTTGGAGAAGATGGGAGGGAGGAGGGGATGTGGGATGAGAGTGGAGGGAGGGAAGAGTAAGGGAGAAAGGAAAGACAGAAGTAGAGAAAGGGAGCGGTTAGTGGAGGAGAGAAGGTGGACTGAGACCATAAATATGTAGTACCACAGTATCTAAGGTCATTTATACTGGTGTTAGGTAAATACACAGTTGGTTGGTATGGTGTACTACAGTACCCACAATGCTCTGTGTAAGCTGTCCCATCTCCTTATCAATACTGGTACACTACAGTGGGTTCAGTGAATGACAGCTGTTTATTAGCACCTCATTGCAAACTAGTAGATCAAGATGTGTGTTGGTGAGTTTAGCTGACCCGTAAGTGTTCTTCGCCTGTGTCTACCATTAGGCATGTGGAGACCAGACAGGAGGTCAGGAAAGTGATCGTGGTCGAGAAGGTCCAGGAAGTACAACTCCAGGAAGTGGTGGAAGGTGAGCAAGCAGGAGAATAATTAATAAAACAAATTAATCAATGAAAGTTTCAAGTGTTGTTACCCATAATACACACAATTCATTCATTCATTCTTTTTCGGTTTTGCCACAGAGTATTACCCCCACATAAAGAAGTGTGTGAGGGTGATTGTGGAGGAGGAGGTGGTGTCCACCGTAGTTGATGAGAAGGTCCAGGAAATGAACGAACTGAGAGGTTGAGATCGTTCCAGAATCTGATGAAGAGGTAACACTCCTGCCTCTGGACCACAAATACCCCTGATGACGGGGGTTCAAACCATATATATATACACTGCTCAAAAAAATAAAGGGAACACTTAAACAACACAATGTAACTCCAAGTCAATCACACTTCTGTGAAATCAAACTGTCCACTTAGGAAGCAACACTGATTGACAATAAATTTCACATGCTGTTGTGCAAATGGAATAGACAACAGGTGGAAATTATAGGCAATTAGCAAGACATTGATGCTATGGGGAAGGCATTGATGCTATGGACTGGCCCGCCCGTTCCCCAGACCTGAATCCAATTGAGCACATCTGGGACATCATGTCTCGCTCCATCCACCAACGCCACGTTGCACCACAGACTGTCCAGGAGTTGGCGGATGCTTTAGTCCAGGTCTGGGAGGAGATCCCTCAGGAGACCATCCGCCACCTCATCAGGAGCATGCCCAGGCGTTGTAGGGAGGTCATACAGGCACGTGGAGGCCACACACACTACTGAGCCTCATTTTGACTTGTTTTAAGGACATTACATCAAAGTTGGATCAGCCTGTAGTGTGGTTTTCCACTTTAATTTTGAGTGTGACTCCAAATCCAGACCTCCATGGGTTGATAAATTTGATTTCCATTGATAATTTTTGTGTGATTTTGTTGTCAGCACATTCAACTATGTAAAGAAAAATGTATTTAATAAGAATATTTCATTCATTCAGATCTAGGATGTGTTATTTTAGTGTTCCCTTTATTTTTTTGAGCAGTGTATATACACATACACACACATGTACAGTACATATACATGAACATATTCACAGGACACTCAACTTATCTCTTATCTCTTTTCCTACGTCAGATGTGCAGGTGATATTTCCACCTGGATGACAGCACACAATCAGCAAGACGGAGATGCTTTTCATCCAAGGGAATGCCTGGCCATTCTCAGATGTTAGATAATAGATGATCACATGTCATTTCAGCCCTTGTCAGCTCCAGATTTGACTAATTCAACTCACACCCTGCTGGAATCCCTGCATTCTCAGATTCCCCTTTGTTATTAATCTCTATATTGTAATCAATAAAGTGTTTCAAAATGCGATACTTTTATTAACATATGTTCAGATCATTCCTGAGAGAGAAGGGGTTTATTATCTCCAGATGTTCGTGTGGTACCCTTCCTCACCCATGGCAACAAGATGTTACTTCTTGTGGGGTATTTGCCTTGAAAGTAAGTATGAGAGTATAAGTAATGTACAATTAACCTACAGTATACTGACTAAAAGGCAAAACAGAACAGTCAAATTAAATTATAGCTGTGTCGTTTTATACTTCGAATTAGAATCTTAAGTGTAACATACTTTTGTTGGGGATAACTGAAGAAATAGCAGTCACTCTCCTCCAAAACACTGGTATGTTCAATTTCTAATTTAATATAATTGTAGATAAAAAACATTTAATATGGATCTTTTAAGGTTATCTTTGATCCAACTTCTGACTAGATGGCCACTAAAACATGTGTATATAAATAAATCCGTTACAAGAAACCTACACTATTCCCTTGTTCCCTGTTCCCTGTTTGCTCAGAAAAATACATGTAAAGATGTATAGACTACTTGACATTATGTTTTGCTAGATGACCTGAGCCAACTGTGCCACTTCTGTGGGGAGGTGGACAATAATGAGGAAGACACTAACTAGGTAATTGCTTGTTCACTTCTAAAGGCACATTTTTAGGAGTACGAATTTGTATAAGCAGTAATATTTCTAGAGGTAGTATTATCCGCTTTGTCTGAAAATGAAATAAATTGTAATTCAAGAAAAAGTAATACATTTTTTAAATATATGAACATTTTTCATCATAAATTTCAGATTGGTTGTGACCGCTGCCCACGATGGTTCCACCAGTCCTGTATGAAAACCATCTCATCATTGGAGGATTATGTCTGCGCTGCATGTCAGGACTAGGTTAGGCTTGAGTTCCGGACGGTATCACCTGGAAAACTTTCCATAAAAAGTGGACTAAATGTTCAGTCGAGCCGTTGCAGCTTTCCAATATTTGTTTATATTATTTATTGTCTTGTTATATTTGATTTATTGTCATTTTATATCTTATTATGCAAAGATCGAAATTTGTATTTCTTATTTCATGTTTGTTACCAAACTTAACTTTCTGTGATGTTTTTGTGTTATCGTGTGATAATATTTGTGTATTATCATTATTTTCTTAAACATTACAAAATGTTTCTAAAATAGATGTTTATGTTTCTTTATACTCTAATTTTGCTTTCTTTGGCACACACTATTGGTCAACATGAGCTACTAAAATGATTCTGAAGTGTGCAAGGCCTTGCAGTCCCAAGATAGAAGGGGGGGGGGATTTCGACAGCAAAGAAAATAGCCATGCCGAAATCCCCCCACCCTCCTTCTAATTTCCTTAATTTTGTGGCTGGCAGGGGAAGCACAACACTGTTTTCCCCGGACACATTAGACTAAAAAGAATACTTCATGTAGATTCTGTGTCCGGGAAACCAATCCATGTCCTAAATGGAAACCCGCCCATGTCCTAAATGAAATCAAGAAATTCCCGTAGACATACTGCAAACATGTTTATTATGACACTTGACATAATCCAATGAAAATATACAATCTACTTCAAATAGGGATGGATTCCTGAGTAACGCCAGTGCAGGCAGACGTTCCTCATTTGGCCTGTGGTACATCTCTACTCTGCACTCCGCCGTCCAAAGTCTACCCATCCTTGGTAGTCCCGGTCCGGACACTCGTTCATCTCTGCGAACAATACAAACCTACATGAACCAAACAGAAAAGTTCAATGTGGATTTAAAGTGCTCAAGCGAACAACGATGCACTTCACATTTACCATGGTAGATGTTGGCATCTCTCTCTCACACACACACTTGACTCGACACCACCACGTACCTGAGATGGCCTGCATGATTTGCTTGGACATGAACTCGCGCTGGTCCTCCGACAGGTGCGCCATCCTCTCCATCCGTGCCATGCTCGTTTGAGTGTCTTGCTCCCGCTTAGCGYCGTTCTCCGCAACATTCCTCACTGCCTCCCTCCTGGCCAGTAGCTGTGGCAGTATCCCACCCTGTTTGGTGTTGCCATCCGACTTGGATACGGGTGATGTCAAACCAACCCCCACTAGCGCTGCCATGAGGACGCACYCCAACAATCCACTCATTGCCATGCCTGGACGCAGAAGAACAGTTTTCTTACAKTATAGCTTTAGATTATTAAAAGGAGGGAATGCAAAAAGCAATTTTTTTGTGTGAAAGTGAGAGGTGATCGTACGTAACAGTCTGTACTAAACGAAGTCAGAAGTGTGAATGATATTGCCAGTTGTCTGTCAGGTCTTTTATACACAAAGGTCTATGTAYCCAATATGGTCAAAGAGCAATATCTGATAACAATGTCCAAGATGGATCTCTTGATTGATTGAAAAAGACGATGGAAACACCATGCGTAATGGATACTTGGTGCCAGAATGGGGCGCATCAATATTCTAATCGTTCACCTGGAAATGTGAGACAATAAAGTACAACTCAGACATTCAATAGRGGTTGTTGTTACAGAAGTCTACAACCCTGTCATAACACCTGTATCCAAGGCCAAGGTCCACCAACTCTAACTTCCACTTGCATTGACATGCAAGGAAAACCACGAATCGGTCATAAAAAATGCCATAAAAAAAATGCAAGTTGTCCATCACTTTTGAAACACAAAGGCACCATATCATTACTGTTGTTCTTAACATAGACCWAGTTGTAAAATTATTATGACAGCGATATCGTTATGGCGTAACCTAAACGACGGATGAGGAAGGGTTWTAAGTGGACAGTGTGTGATGACGTACATCCAACACTCTTATCTGGACTAAAGAGAGCATCATTGACTAGAACCAACATTAGAGTTGTTTACCTATAGATTTTCTAAATAGTCAAGGAAATATCTTCTTTGTATAAGATAGTCTTTAAAATCAGTAAAAACATTTAAATTCAATTCATACAGATATGCTATCCATTTAGATTAAAAGTCAGTTGGCTTTTCATAGACCGATCATTGAAGAGTTGAACAGGTAGGGGTCCATAAACAGCAGCAGAACAGTTGAAACTGGGAACAGCAGCAAGGCCAGGTGGACGGGGACAGCAAGGATCGATCATGCCCGTTTGCCGTACGTATGGTCCTAGGGCTCAGGTTCTCCGAGAGAGAGGAAGAAAGAGAGAACGAGAGAATTAGAGAGAGCATACTTAAATTCACACAGGACACTGGATAAGATAGGAGAAGTTACTCACCAGGTATAACCAACTGACCTAGCCCCCCGACAACATATAAACTACTGCAGCATAAATACTGGAGGCTGAGACAGGAGGGGTCAGGAGACACTGTGGCCCCATCCGAGTGATACCCCCGGACAGGGCCAAACAGGAATAATAACCCCACCCACTCTGCCAAAGCACAGCCCCACACCACGAGAGGATATCTTCAACCACCAACTTACAATCCTGAGACAAGGCCGAGTATAGCCCACAAAGATCTCCACCACAGCACAAACCAAGGGGGCGCCAACCCAGACAGGAAGATCACGTCAGTAACTAACCCACTCAAGTGACCGCACCCTCCCTAGGACGGCATGAAAGAGCACCAGTAAGCAGTGACTCAGCCCCTGTAATAGGGTTAGGGGCAGAGAATCCGTGGAGAGAGGGGAACCGGCCAGGCAGAGACAGCAAGGCGTTCGTTGCTCCAGAGCCTTTCCGTTCACCTCACACTCCTGGGCCAGACTACACTCAATCATATGACCTACTGAAGAGATAAGTCTCAGTAAAAGACTTAAAGGTTGAGACCGAGTCTGCGTCTCTCACATGGGTAGGCAGACTATTCCATAAAAATGGAGATCTATAGGAGAAAGCCCTGCCTCCCGGTGTTGCTTAGAAATTCTAGGGACAATTAGGAGGCCTGCGTCTTGTGACCGTAGCGTACGTGTAGGTATGTACGGCAGGACCAACTCGGAAAGATAGGTAGGAGCAAGCCCATGTAACGCTTTATAGGTTAACAGTAAAACCTTGAAATCAGCCTTGCCTTAACAGGAAGCCAGTGTAGGGAGGCTAGCACTGGAGTAATATGATCAAATTTCTTGGTTTCTAGTCAGGATTCTAGCAGCCGTATTTAGCACTAACTGAAGTTTATTTAGTGCTTTATCCGGGTAGCCGCGAAAGTTAGAGCATTGCAGTAGTCTAACCTAGAAGGTAACAAATGCATGGATTAAATTTTTCTGCATCATTTTTTGACAGAAAACTTCTGATTTTTGCAATGTTACGTAAGGGAAAAAAGCTGTCCTTGAAACAGTCTTTATATGTTCGTCAAAGAGAGATCAGGGTCAAGAGTAACGCCGAGGTCCTTCACAGTTTTATTTGAGACGACTTTACAACCATCAAGATTAATTGTCAGATTTAACAGAAGATCTCTTTGTTTCTTGGGACCTAGAACAAGCATCTCTTTTTGTCCGAGTTTAAAAGTAGAAAGTTTGCAGCCATCCACTTCCTTATGTCTGAAACACAGGCTTCTAGCGAGGGCAATTTTGAGGCTTCACCATTTTTCATTGAAATGTACAGCTGTGTGTCATCCGCATAGCAGGGAAAGTTAACATTATGTTTTCGAATAACATCCCCAAGAGGTAAAATTATAGTGAAAACAATAGTGGTCCTAAAACGGAACCTTGAGGAACACCGAAATGTACAATTGATTTGTCAGAGGACAAACCATTCACAGAGACAAACTGATATCTTTCCGACAGGTAAGATCTAAACCAGGCAGAACTTGTCCGTGTAGAGTGCTCTGTCTTTGGCCTATGTTCAATTCCTTCCAAATGTCAGCTGGAATGCCTGTGTGTCTGTGATATTATGATAAAGCACGTATGGAGGGGATGGTATACCTCCTATATTGGAAGTTACACCAGAAAAAAGAGGACACAGCACAGACTGGGCCAGAACAATTTAGAGGGCTGGAGGTGGAAGGACCCTAACAAAAATGGTTGTATTCTAATCTAGGTGTCACGTTCTGACCATAGTTCTTTTGTGTTTTTGTTGTTTTAGTGTTGGTCAGGACGTGAGCTGAGTGGGCATTCTATGTTTTGTGTCTAGTTTCCTATTTCTGTGTTTTGGCTGATATGGTTCTCAATTCAGAGGCAGGTGTTTTGTGTTGTCTCTGATTGGGAACCATATTTAGGTAGCCTGTTTTGTGTTGGGTTTTGTGGGTGGTTGTCTCTGTCTTTGTGTCTATGCAACCAGATAGGACTGTTTCGGTTTTTCACATTTACTTTAAAACATGATAAACACTAAACCACGCTGGCTTTGGTCCGATCCTGCTACACCTCATTTACATTACATTACATTTAAGTCATTTAGCAGACGCTCTTATTCCAGAGCGACTTACAAATTGGTGCATTCACCTTATGATATCCAGTGGAACAACCACTTGACAATAGTGCATCTAACTCTTTTAAGGGAGGGGGGGGGGGTAGAAGATTACTTTTATCCTATCCTAGGTATTCCTTAAAGAGGTGGGGTTTCAGGTGTCTCCGGAAGGTGGTGATTGGACTCAGCTGACCTGGCGTCGTGAGGGTGATTGACTCCTTGTTATGCAAGCCTCTTCAGACAAAGAGGAGGAAATCTGCCGTTACAGAACCACCCACCACAAAAGGACGAAGCAGCGTGGTAAGGGACAGCAGCAACAGCGGCCAAGTACACAGGACTCCTGGACAATGGGAGGAAATTTCTGGACGGTAAGGGACCTGGGTTCAAGCTGGAGAATATCGCCGCCCTCGTGAAGAGCTGGAGGCAGCTAAAGCCGAGAGGCGGTGGAATGAGGAGGCAGCCCAAAAAATGTCTTGGGGGGGGGGTACGCGGGGAGTGTTGCTAGATCAGGTAGGAGACCTGCACCAACTTCCCTGCTTACCGTGGAGAGCGAGAAGTACGGACAGACACTGTGTTATGCGGAAGAGCGCACGGTGTCTCCTGTACGTGTGCATAGCCCGGTGCGGTACATCCCAGCTCCTCGTATCGGCCGAGCTAAAGGTGGGCATCGAGCCAGGTGCCATGAAGCGGCTCACGCTTCGGTCTCCAGTGCGTCTCCTTGGGCCGGTGTACATGGCACAGCCTTACGCATGGTGTCCCCCGTTCCGCCAGCACAGCCCAGTGCGGGTTATTCCACCTCGCCGCACTGGCCGGGCTAAGGGAGTATTCAGCCAGGTAAGGTTGGGCAGGCTCGGTGCTCAAGAGCTCCAGTACGCCTTCACGGTCCGTTATTCCGGTGCCACCTCCTCGCACCAGCCCAGTACCACCAGTGCCAACACAACGCACCAGGCTCCTGTGCACCTCCAGAGCCCTGTTCCTCCTCCACGCACTCGCCCTGTGGTGCGTGTCTCCAGCCCGGTACCACAGTTCCGGCACCACCCATCAAAGCCTCCTGTACGCCCTGTTGCTGCTCCCAGCACTAGCCTTGAGGTGCGTGTCCTTAGCCCGGTACCACCAGTTCCGGCACCACGCACCGGAGGCCTACTGTGCGCCTCAGCAGGTCAGAGTCTGCCGTCTGCCCAAGCGCCGCCTGCGCTGCCCGTTGCCCAGCGCGCCTGCACTGCCCGTCTTGCCCAGCGCCGTTTGAGCTGCCGTCTGCCCAGCGCCATCTGAGCTGCCCGTCTGGCCCACGCCATTCTGAAGCTTCCCGTCTGCCAGCGCCATCGAGCTGCCCGTCTGCCCAGCGCCATCTGAGCCGCCCGTCCTGCCCCAGCGCCATCTTGAGCCACCGTCTGTCCAGCCGCCATCTGAGCCGCCCATCTGTCTGAGCCGTAGCAGCCGCCCGTCGTCCTGAGCCCGCTAGAGCCGCTCCGCCAGTCAAGGAGGCCGCCAGAGCCGGCCCGCCAGTCAGGAGCCCGCCAGAGCCGCCGCCAGCCAGGAGCCGCCAGAGCCGCCCGCCAGTCAGGAGCCGCGCAGAGTCCGCCCGCCAGTCAGGAGCTGCCTGCAGTCATGAGCTGCCCTTCATCTGAGCTGCCCTTCAATCGGAGCTGCCCTTCAATCCGAGCTGCCTTTCAGTCATGAGCTGTCCTCAGTCCTGAGCTACCACTCAATCCTGAGCTACCCTCATCATGAGCTCCCCTCATCATGAGCTCACCTCTCAGTCATGAGCATACCTCTCAGTCATGAGCTACCCCTCAGTCATGAGCTGCCCCCAGTCCTGAGCTGCCCCTCAGTCCGGAGCCTGCTTCTTCAGTCCAGAAGTGTCCTCAATCCTGTGGGCCCATTTAGTAGGGTTCCCAGGCCAGGGTCCGGCGGCGAGGGTCGCCGCTCCAAAGGAGGACACTTAAAGCGGACAAGACTATGGTGGAATGGGGTCCAGTCCTGCGCCAGAGCCACCAACGCGGACAGATGCCACCAGACCTCCCCTATAGGTTCAGGTTTGCGGCCGGAGTCCGCACCTTGGGGGGGGGATACTGTCACGTTCTGACCATAGTTCTTTTGTGTTTTCGTGTTTTAGTGTTGGTCAGGACGTGAGCTGAGTGGGCATTGCTATGTTGTGTGTCTAGTTTTTCCTATTTCTGTGTTTGTCCTGATATGTTCTCATCAGAGGCAGGTGTTTTGTGTTGTCTCTGATTGGGAACCATATTTAGGTTTAGCCTGTTTGTGTTGGGTTTTGTGGGTGGTTGTCTCCTGTCTTTGTGTCTATGCACCAAGATAGGACTGTTTTCGGTTTTCACATTAACTTGTTTTGTAGTTTGTAGTGTTCATGTTTTGTCATTTATTAAAACATGATAAACACTAACCACGCTGCGCTTTGGTCGCGATCCCTGCTACACCTCCTCTTCAGACAAAGAGGAGCAAATCTGCCGTTACACTAGGACAATCAATCTTAAATGCATTTTTGCTTTAATGATCCCGTTTCATTCCTTTTAATGATCAGTTTCTCCATAAACTCTCTTCCACACCCACATCTCAAACTGAATGAACAACATCTCAAACATACCTTAATTACCCAGTTACCACACACACACCTCCAGTATTCATAAGAAAGAGCCTCCTATACATTCTTGTCATCCTTGGAGTGCCAGAAACTGACAGACTGGCTTCCAGTTTTCTATATAAATTAGTTGATACTTTACATTCTTGTGAAGTGCACAATGTGAAGAAACAATCAGGTCCAGGTTAAACCATTATCTCTTGTTTCCTATTTCCATAACAGCATATCACTTTGGCCGTGGTATCCTGACAACAATCCAGTGTTTAAAAAAAGATATATATATTAACAAGCTTCATTGACAACATTGG
>NW_019942505.1:1104980-1108124 GCF_002910315.2 Salvelinus sp. IW2-2015
GGATTTTCAATAGTCACATCGGTAGAGTAGAGAGAGGAAAAAGGGGAAAGGTATTTATGGGGGTCATAAACCTCCCCCTTAGGCCAACGTCATGACACCTCTACAATGCCCACAAGCCCAATTAAAACAGAGTGGACAAAACCAGGCACCAAATTAGACTGGGGGGAAAAGAAAATCATCAATGATGATGTTCTTTTCTACACAGATCATGAAAAATTATTGCCTGATGATCTTCTAAACTTTCCAATACCTTTCTGATGTGTTCAGTCACTTAAAACCATACTTCCTTCAGATTGAAATACTGTCAAAAGTATTGTCAGACTTATTTGTAATAGACTATCATACCCACAATWAAAAAATGAGAAGGTTGAGAAGGTTGTATGCAAAATAGCCACAGGACAACCACACTCTCACCAAGCTCTAAGAAACGTGGTTCTCAGAACGTTATGTGCTAGATGGGATGTGGTTGTCTCACCTAGCTAGTTTGAAATTAATGCACTTTCTGTAAATCGCTCTGGATTAGACCATCTGCTATGATTAAAATGTAAAATGTAAACATTCTACATTCAGATACTGACTACACTGAATATTTTTTTTGTAAAACTTTTAATATTGATGTCACAAATTTATAATTTGTACATTTCTTTATATATATTTTTTTATTTGTTACATTTGACTGTGAAAACTAACAGTAGTAACAAATACATGTCTGTCATTGAACAACCTCATTAGATAGTGAAAAAACACACACCAATCTCTTTCATAATGTCTTTAAACAATAAAAGCTAATTGACCAACATTTCTGAAAATGGATATAGACCGTTTCGGGAATGAAACTTACTCAGGCTGTTATGTGGCTGTTTTGCATACACTTGTCCCTTGAACAAAACACACTATCCAAACCAACTTTTGAGAGCAAGTACTGATTAGGTGAAATGGAATGTGAGGAATTATGATGTTTATTCATATTTCAAACAAGGGTATAGTTATGGAACAGGACATCTTTGAAGTCAGAAAGAATGAGAAAATCATCAAAGTGACTTATAGTCAAAATTGTAAGAATACCTACTATACATCTTTGACAATGATTAAACACACTATCCAAACCAACTAATCTGAGAGCAAGTATACTGAGTAGACAAAGTAACAACATTGAATGTGTTGAATTTATGAACACTTCATAATGGTTATCTACATTTCAAAAAGATGACTGTTAACGTCACGACCGTCGTATGAATAATTAGACCAAGGCGCAGCGTGAGTAGAGTTCCACATTATAATGATAGTGAAACTTCCAAAACAACAAAGATATAACCATCATGAAATACGTAGCGCACATAGACACTCATACAAAACAATATCCCACATAGCAGGTGGGAAAATGGACACACTAAGTATGATCCCCAATTAGAGGTAACGAAATTCAGCTGCCTCTAATTGGGAACCATACACACACCGACATAGAAATATAATACCTAGAAACCCCCCTAGTCACGCCCTGACATAAAACACCATAGAGAACCCCGAGGGCTCTCTATGGTCAGGGCGTGACAGTTACTGACCATCTTTTCAAATGGATAGAATGACAGAAAATCATCAAATGTAAGTGAAGGAGTGACTTGGTGCAACATTTTAGTTTGGTAAAATAATAACATAACACATACAATATTTAGCCTACAAATCCTTGACAAAGATATATTAAAATATTGCCAATTTCAGTAAACAAACCAAAACGTAATTAAAAATGGATATCTGAAACCATGGAATGTCAGCTTTACAAAACAAATCCAGTAATGTTCTCAAGCTGTCTGACTTGCCAGTCTATACCTGTCAAACACACTGCCCTTCATAAACCACAACCTTTACTGAACCATTCATTTCCCTAGAAGTCCTTAGTGACTTTAGTGATGTCTCTTGTTACATAGTTGTTGCAAGCCCTGTACCCACCCACTGAACAAAACAATTAGATATACCTTCCTTCCAGGGAATAATGGTGACGCAGTCAATCATTCTTAATCCAACTGTATAAAAAGCTCGAGGACACGAAGGGGGTTATTTTACCTGTCGCCTCCAACTCGAAGAACGCACTTTAACCTCACAGGACGCATCGCCAGACCATCTCTCGCCATGTCCATTGTAACCAGTCGCAGTTGTAGCCGTAGATACATCTCACGTAGCGGTGTCGGTTCGAGTGGCCTCCGTTTGTCCGGTGGGATGCAGTTTTCCAGCGGTTTGGGAGGCGGTAGGTCCCGTATGAGCGTGTCCTCTGTTGGGAGCAGTCGCGCGCCGAGTGTATATGGAGGTGCCGGGGGATACGGCACCCGTATCTCTCAGTCCACTTTCTCTATGGACGGGCCAGATCACTATCGGTGCCAACGAGAAGCATACCATGCAGAATCTGAACGATCGTTTGGCCACCTACCTGGAAAAGGTAAGGCAGAGTGATGGAGATGTGTCTGGAGATTAGGTGCGCTCCGRGATATTACGCACAGCCCAGATTATGTGCGTGGAAATCGAAAGTCAAGCGCACGTATAAACGCACGTTCCTAAATACATAATGAGGACCAGTGGTGGAAAAAATACCAAATTGTCATAAGGATACCTTAATAGAAAATTACTCAAGTAAAAGTGAAAGTCACGCAGTAAAATACTACTTCAGTAAAAGTCTAAAAGTCTTTGGTTTTAGTATCAAAACATGTAATTGCTAAAATATACTTCAGTATCAAAAGTAAAAGTAAAAGTGTAAATCATTTCACATTCCTTATGTTAAGCAACCCAGACGGCACAATTATTTATTTACATTTCTTGTACAGAAAGCCAGGGGCACTCAGACATCATTTACAAACAAAGCATGTTGGTTTAGTGAGTCAGCCAGATCATAGGTACTAGGGATGACCAGGGATGTTCTCTTGATAAGAGTGTAAATTGGACCATCTTCCTTTCCTGCTAAGCATTCAAAGTGTAATGAGTACTTTTGGGTGTCAGGGAAAATCTATGGAGTAAAAAGTACACTATTTTCTTGGAGTAAAAGTAACAGTTGTCAAAAATATGACTAGTAAAGTAAAGATAACCCCCAAAACTACTTAACTAGTACTTTAAAGTATTTTTACTTAAGTGCTTTACACCACTGATGAGGACAATAAC
>NW_019942505.1:1110126-1116095 GCF_002910315.2 Salvelinus sp. IW2-2015
GATTTTTTCCTCGACACAATCCTGTCTCAGCACTCTACGGACAATTCCTTCAACCTCATGGCTTGGTTTTTGCTCTGTCATGCACTGTTAACTGTGGGACTTAATATAGACAGGTGTATTCCTTTCCAAATCATGTCCAGTCAATTGAATTTACCACAGGTGGACTCCAATAAAGTTGTAGAAACATCTCAAGGATGATCAATGGAAACAGGGTGCACCTGAGCTCAATGTCGAGTCTCATAGCAAAGGGTCTGAATACTTATGTAAATAAGGTATTATTTTTATTTTTTTCTCTAAAAACCTGTTTTCGCTTTGTCATTATAGGGTATTGTGTGTAGATTGCTGAGGATTTTATTTTTTTAATCCATTTTAGAATAAGGCTGTAACATAACAAAATGTGGAAAAAGTCAAGTGGTCTGAATACTTTCCGAATGCATTGTAGATAAGTGATAGATTAGAGGTGTAATTCCTATTGTCTCTCAATGTTTATCTTGTTGATTGTCGAAAAACTGTGTTCTGTTGAAAATGAATGAACAGTAGACATGAACCAGATCTGCTGATCTAAACACATGATATCCTATACATAGTTGACTCTGTTGTTACATTCCATTGACTGTGGCTGTCCTCCTGTTCCTAGATCCAAGCCAGGTCTGTGGAGAACTCTCAGATGATCCTGCGGGTGGATAGTGCCAGACTTGCAGCTGATGACTTCAAGATGAAGTAAGTGCACTTCCTCTCTGTACTGTACACAGCCTCTGTGAGTGTACTGATTCTGTTTGTAACTCTTGGCCTATAGGTTTGAGATTGAGTAGATCGAATCCTCCCAGATCTACAGAAATGCTTATGGGGGTAGGCAGGGCTATGGATCAGTTTATGGTTGGGCAAGTTGTATCTTGGTTTGTTGTGAGGAGGAACTAATCAAGCCCTCTTCTTTCCTCAACCCCTGTAGGTTAGAGACGGAGGCTAACATGCGTATGAAGATGGAAGGGGATGTGGCTCGTCTGAGAGGAGTCCTGGACAGCTTTACACTCACCAGAGCAGAACTGGAGATACAGATTGAGGGGCTGAAGGAGGAGCTGGTCTACCTCAGGAAAAACCACGAGGAGGTAATTTCTCCTCACACACTCAAGTCTTACCGCTTGTGATGTTGGCTGAAGTCTGAACGCTCCAGGCAGCCACCTGTGGTTTTTCATTAGGACACAATGGCTCCCCCTGTAGTTTTTGCATTGTTTTCGCATTTGAATGTGTGTTTGAGACCTTTCCATGTTTGGCCACAAGGGGGCAAAACTCACCCACAAAAAATCTAAGGCAACTTCACTGTTATTAGTYCTCAAATATACAGTAACTCATTGCTTTCAGGTGCTTTTGCCCTTCACTGTGTATAAGTAAACTACAAATCCCAAGTATTATAGCACAATTTGTRCCCCTTTTCATGTTGTTAGGAGATTCAGTTGATGCGGCCGCAGCATTGTGGTGCTGTGAATGTGGAGATGGACTGTGCTTCCTCAGTGGACATGAGCAAGGTGCTGGAGGAGATGAGGARCCAGTATGAGGGCATGGTAARGAAGAACCAGAGAGATGCTGCCAAGTGGTTTGAGAGCAAGGTGAGACAACCTCTGAAAATAGGACAGGGGGACTCGAAAGATGTGGACATGGGTCCCTAAATGTGTTTTGTGAGAGGCACAATTGACATGTATTTTGTGAAGTGGTACTATACTTTTGACTAATACGGTGNGCATAGTTCTGTTATAATCTCCACCCAGCACAGCCAGAAGAGGACTGGCCACCCCTCATAGCCTGGTTCCTCTCTAGGTTTCTTCCTAGGTTTGGGCCTTTCTAGGGAGTTTTTCCTAGCCACCGTGCTTCTACACCTGCATTGCTTGCTGTTTGGGGTTTTAGGCTGGGTGTCTGTACAGCACTTCGAGATATTAGCTGATGTACGAAGGGCTATATAAAATAAACTTGATTTGATTTGATTTGACTCGCTCTTTCGCTTTTGTTACCGTCTTATGCTAATCGAGGCAGAACATCTCTACCTGTGATAATAGAACCAAAGAAAACAGTAGAAATAGCAGAAGGCCTGCCAAGTGATTAGGCACACAATGGTGTCTTGGTTTCCCAGACATTCCTTGGATATACCTTCTGACACACGGTGCCAAAGAATAATCAAGTCAAACACTCCCTTTTAACCTTTAGGGTCACCAGAGAATACATAGAGGCCATTAAGTTAAGTGTTTTTTTCATGTACAAGTGTATTGGCTGAATGAGGAGGCTTTGGGGTTTCAATAGGTGGTGGTTTGAGGATAGTGACAGTGAAGTCTTGATGGGGATGAGTTTACATAGCGAGGCATGAGGATCATTCATCACGTCGTCTTGTGGGTTAATTTGAATAATTGAATAATATATATTTCTAAAATTATTTTGCAACACTCATGCACGTGACGCGAGAGGTGTAGTCAGCCTGTAAAACACAAAGCCAAATATACACTGGAGTTGCTTTCCAAGACGACATTGAATGTTCCTGAGTGGCCTAGTTACAGTTTAAAAAAAACTTAAATCGGCTTGAAAATCTATGGCAAGACTTGAAAATGGCTGTCTAGCACTGATCAACAACCAACTTGACAGAGCTTGAAGAATTTTAAAAAGAATAATGTGCAAGTATTTTACAATCCAGATTTGTACAGCTCTTAGAGACTCTTAGACCCAGAAAGACTCACAGCTGTAATCGCTGCCAAAGGTGATTCTAACATGTACTGGCTCAGTGGTGTGAATACTTATGTATATTTCTATATTTCAGATATTTCTGTATTTCATTTTCAATAAATGTGCAAACATTTCTAAAAACAAGTTTTTAACTTTGTCATTATGGGGTATTGTGCGTTTTTTAAATTCCATTTTGAATTCAGTCTGTGACACAAGCACATGTGGAATAAGTGAAGGGGTGTGAATACTTTCTGAAGGCACTGTATCTGTGTGCTATTTATCACTGATGATATTTGTTCAGGTGAAAAGGCCTTTGGGATATGTATGTTCATGCTCTGACAAGGTAGAACTCATTCATCATTATTACATGGAAGAGGCAGAGCTCAATTCAGTCTAACCTGCCTTGCAGTGCTTACAGAGCAGCTAATTTCCCTTGAATTCAAATAAAATCAGAATGGTTTTCACAACTGTAAAAATCCAACTACAAACTCCTCTAACAGGTTGATGCTTGATGGTTTTCAGAATTAGTGTGTGAGCTTGGACAAATTTGATTAAACTAAGACAGTGTGTAAACATACTGTACAGGTTTGACTGAAAACCAGCCTCAGTATGTAGGAAAGTAAAGGTCCAGCTGGCCATCAGTAGACATAATTTGATTTGATCATGGAGATGTATTTGAAAAGTTTATTTCCAAAACACTATATCCACAAATTTGTCAAAGTGTTTAAAAAAAAACTGAAATGATTGCTTATGGGTACCTTCGTGTGTGTTTAAAATATGAATGTTCTCAGATTCTTCATTCCTAGATTTGAGATTATAAAAATGTTTTTTTTGTTGCAAAATGTTATAAAACCATTGTTTCGCTCGAATGGAATGTTCGTATCCTGTATATTTGACAGTGATATCCCAGCTAGCACATTTGTTTCCTTGGAAGTTGTGGGACTGTACGTTTTTTGTTTCCCATTGGTTCTGGGAACAAAGCCATACATTTCCTGACCGTTAAAACTGACCGTTTTTTAAACGAAAGGGAACTATTCTCCTATTCTGGGAACATATATTTTTAAGTTGCAGGGAGGTTCTGAGAACGTTTTACTATGGTTCCCTGAATGTTTTTCTGAGAGGTTTTATTAATGTTCTGAGAACGGAAACTATAGGTTATTTGAAGGTAATTAAATAACGTTCTGAGAACATGTTTGTTTCAATAAGACTTTAACACTTCTTATGGACGGTAGCGTCCCACCTGGCCAACATCCGGTGAAATTGCAGAGCGAGAAATTCAAACCACAGAATTATAAATATTTAACTTTCATAAAATCACAAGTGTATAAATCAAAATAAAGCTTAACTTCTTGTTAATCCAGCCGCTGTATCAGATTTCAAAAAGGCTTTACGACGAAAACACACCATGGGATTATCTGAGGACAGCGCCCCGTATACAAAAGCATGAAAACATATTTCAACCAGGCAGGTGCGCCACGGAAGTCAGAAATAGCGATATAATAAATTCCTTACCTTTGATGATCTTCTTCTGTTGGCACTCCAAAAGGTCCCAGATACATCACAAATGGTCCTTTTGTTCGATAATGTCCTTCTTTATATCCATAAAAACTCAGTTTAGCTGGCGTGCTTCAGTCAATAATCCACCCAGTTTCCCTCCATCAAAATGCATARAAAATGAATCCCAAACGTTACTAATAAACTTTTCCAAACAAGTCAAACAGCGTTTATAATCAAACCTTAGGTACACTAATATGTAAATAAACGCTCAAATTTAAGACGGAAAATCGTTATTGTCTTTACCGGAGAAAAATACCAAAGAACGCGCTCTCTCCACGTGCTTGGAAATACTATAGCCAAAATGGGAGCCACCTAGAAAAACTAAAATTTCTGGCAAATTTAAAAAAAAAAAACCAGCCTGAAACTCTTTCTAAAGACTGTTGACATCTAGTGGAAGCCCTATGAACTGCAATCTGGGAGGATCTCGCCTTATAATAAAAGTGACAGCCATTGAAAACAGTGGTAGGCTGACATTTTTTTTGGGGGGGGGTGGTTTGTTCTCGGGGTTTCACCTGCCATATCAGTTCTGTTATACTCACAGACATAATATTAACAGTTTTAGAAACCTTAGAGTATTTTCTATCCAAATCTACCAACTATATGCATATCCTAGCTTCTGGGCCTGAGTAACAGGCAGTTTACTTTGGGCACGCTTTTCATCCGGACGTGAAAATACTGCCCCCTACCCAAGAGAGGTTAAATTACAGTGCTAGTTTAGTTGTTTCCATCTCCAAGCAAAGATAGACATTTATTTACCATTAATCATGCAAACTGTCACACTGATCTCTGGTCCTCTGATGACTGTCTAGTGGTGAACTGGAGCGTGGTAGAATGGATACGCTGTCCGTCCTTTCCTAGCCCACGTTTACAGCAACTGCTGCTAACTCAACGGCTACGAGGTATCACTTTTGGAGTGAATAAGAGTTCAAAGTTCATACCAAGTTGCCATACTTTTAAGCTCATGCTATATTCTGGCTGGTATAGTCGAAATTCATCCTTTCGGCGTGTAGGTCGTCACCTTCACATTGAAATTCGATGCCAATTTCTTTAGGTTCTTGSTGATGTTGGCTTAGTTCTGTAGGTGGTCTTTGTCCTTTCAACGTGGGGACTGCCAGTCCACGTTCACATGGGCGGGGCTACTGAGTTGGCAGAGTTTACTCTATGACAAACCGTTCTCTCATTAAGAAGCTAAATAGCATTAATCTTTTCACAAATAGTTTCATATTTAAACATTTAAATTGCAAACAACAATTCCATTTGAATTTGATAACTTGAATGCATAGATTTTCCAAGATACAGTTAATGTCATCCTATCATCAGTCATCATGTCTCAGACGCCAACTGAACTGACATCATATTCATTAAGTCCCAACGCATATTTTCAACTGGTTGGATTACCGAAATATGGTTCCTTTTCCCATCTTTTGATGTCACCAGATTCTCTCTCATGTTAACAAATGGATTTTCAATAGTCACATCGGTAGAGTAGAGAGAGGAAAAAGGGGAAAGGTATTTATGGGGGTCATAAACCTCCCCCTCAGGCCAACGTCATGACACCTCTACAATGCCCACAAGCCAATTAAAACAGAGTGGACAAAACCAGGCACCAAATTAGACTGGGGGAAAAGAAATCATCAATGATGATGTTCTTTTCTACACAGATCATGAAAAATGATTGCCTGATGATCTTCTAAACTTTCCAATACTTT
>NW_019942505.1:1116120-1160075 GCF_002910315.2 Salvelinus sp. IW2-2015
CTGGCATAGAGTTACAGAGAACCATACCATGCCTTGTGGTCTGGGAGTATACAATGGAGCTAAAATACTTTATTAAAAAGTATTTTTTACTCAGAGTGTCTGCTTAAAAATGTTTGAGACTTTGTTTTTTGTGCATCGATAATGACAAAAAACATTGGAGTAGAAATTAGAAGAAAAAGTGAAACTTTCAAACATAATGGCAACAATCAATCAATCAATGCAATTTATTTTTATTAGCCCTTCGTACATCAAGCTAAATCTCGAAGTGCTGTACAGACACCCAGGCCTAAACCCCAAACAGCAGAATGCAGGTGTAGAAGCACGGTGGCTAGGAAAAAACTCCCTAGAAAGGCCAAAACCGGAAGAAACCTAGAGAGGAACCAGGCTATGAGGGGTGGCCAGTCCTCTTTCTGGCTGTGCGGTGGATTATAACAGAACATAGCCAAGATGTTCCAAAAATGTTCATAAGTGACAAGCATGGTCAAAATAATAATCATGAATAATTTTCAGTTGGGTTTTCATAGGCCGATCATAAGAGTTGAAAAAACAGCAGGTCGGGACAGGTGGCGGTTCCATAACCGCAGGCAGAACAGCTGAAAACTGAATAGCAGCAAGGCCAGGGGACTGGGGACAGCAAGGAGTCACACGGCGGCGCCCGACGCACGGTCCAGGGCCCCAGTGTCCTCCGGAGAGAGAAAGAGAAGAGAGAAGAGAGAAATTAGAGAGAGCCAAGATTTTTCCAAATGTTCAATAAATGACAAGCATGGTCAAATAATAATCAGGAAAAATCTCAGTTGGGCTTTCATAGCCGATCATTAAGATTGAAAAACAGCAGGTCTGGGACAGGTAGGGGTTCCATAACCGCAGGCAGAACAGTTGGAACTGGAATAGCAGCAAGCCAGGCGGACTGGGGACAGCAAGGAGTCACCACGGCCCGGTAGTCCCGACGTATGGTCCTAGGGCTCGGTCCTCCGAGAGAAAGAAAGAGGAGAAGGAGAAAATTAGAGAGAGCCAAGATTTTCAAAATTTCATAAATGACAAGCATGGTCAAATAATAATCAGGAATAAAAGTCTCAGTTGGCTTTTCATAGCCGATCATTAAGAGTTGAAACAGGTCTGGACAGGTAGGGTCCCTAACCGCAGGCAGAACAGTTGAAACTGGATAGGCAAGCAGGCCAAGGCGGACTGGGGACAGCAAGGTGTATCATGCCCGGTGTGCCGTGACGTATGGTCCTAGGGCTCAGGTTCTCGAGAGAGAGAAGAAAAGAGAACGAGAGAATTAGAGAGAGGAGCATACTTAATATTCACACAGGACACTGGATAAGAAGGGAGAGTACTCCAGGTAACCAACTGACCCTAGCCCCCCGACACATAAACTACTGCAGCATAAAACTGGAGGCTGAGACAGGAGGGTCAGGAGACACTGTGGCCCATCCGCAAGAATACCCCCGGACAGAGGCAACAGGAAGGATTACGTTGTCTATATTTTCCCTATGTTCACTATGTAACTGTATTAATCTGTTTCCCCCATTATTACAATAAATCATTTAAGTTTAATTGCACTGGCAAAGATGTTTAAATGAGAGATCACCGTGGTGGCAACGAAATGGGAACCACAGGAAAAGCACCTTAGAATAATATTCAATGTCCACAATGACAGAGCCATGTAAGAGTTAGAGGTAACAATGAGTAAATTAATTAGTTATCAATTCAAGGTGACTGAATGAAATCACTGTATCAAAAGGGAAAAATTACATGCAATGCGACCATGGGCATTATTTATCAATAATATAGACGAGGCTTGAACCCCTCTCATCAATTGTATTGTTGTGGTCCCGTTACCGTTCACAGATTCCGGAACTATCTGGCCTTCTCAGTTAAGTCATATCCTGGACCTTCTCATCAACTGACGGTGGACACCACCTTCCCATCCACCATCTCCTCCAACGATCACCCTCACCCGCTTCTTGCATGTGTGGATTATACTCTGTGGAAAGAGCCATCAAACAGGAATTCGTCATCTTGCCAATCATTCATTGGTGTAATTATGAGGGAACAACACATGACAACTTTCAGATTCATTCATTGATGAAATTCTTCTCTGCTTGCTCACCTCCACCACTTCTTGGACTTGTTGTACTTCATGGACTTCTCGACCACGATCACTTTCCTGACCTCCTGTCTTTCCCACTTGCCTAATGAGTAGACCACACAGGCGAGAAAGACTTACGGTTCAGCTAAACTCACCAACACACATCTTGATCTACTAGTTTGCCAATCAGTGTGTAACTTAAGTCATTTGTATGGGGTATCTGTACTTTTTCCATTACATATTTGACTACTTTCGTTTACTTCACATAACATTCCTTAAGAAAATATTGTACTTTTCCTGACACTCAAAAGTGCTCGTTACATTTTGCATACTTAGCGAAGAGGAAAAATAGGACACTTCACGAAACTTATCAACCAACATTCCTGGTCATCCTATGCCTCTGATCTGGCGGACTCACAAACCAGACATGCTTTGTTTGTAAATTATGTCTGAGTGTTCGAGTGTGCCCGGCTTTCCGTAAATAAAAAAAACAAGAAATCGTTGCCATCTGTTGCTTAATATAAGGAACATTATATCTACTTTTATTTTTGAATACTTAAATATATTTTAAACCAAATACTTTTAGACTTTTACTCAATTAGAATTTTACTGGGTGACTTTACTTTATTTGAGTAATTTATCTGGTATATTTTTTACTTTTATTCAAGTATGACAGTTGGTACTTTTTCCACCACTGTTTGCAATGAGGTGCCAATAACAGCTGTCATCCCCCCCATCCCTTCCCCTCCCTCTCTTTCCTGCCCCTCCATATCCCCTCTCACTTGAGTTCCCTCTCCATCCAGCAGCCTCCTGTACTCAGCGATCTCCCATCTCCAGCCTCATCTTGATGTCCAGGAGGATCTGGTACTCGGAGCCTGCTGCTGGATTGCTGACGTTGATATGCTGCACGCTCCATCCTCCATGCTGTTGAAATAACCTGCAAGCTGGCTCAGCTGGAGCCATAGCGCCGTTTATATCAGCGCGCTCTGCTCCAGGTACCCCTTCTAGGAATGTGTTTATTTGTAAGGATGAAGAAAATGGAGAAGAAGGAAGGAGAGGGTAGAAATGATAGAGAGGGAGATGAAGAAGGGTAGAGATAGTTAGACTGGTGTGCATAAAGGTGTTAGAACACCTTGACATTAGACCACTGTGGAGGTCTGAAAACATCTAACAAACTTTGATTTTGGAGTGTACTGTTCCTTTAAGACTAAAGAATTCCATTTTAGGAACATAGATAGGGTAAAGAGAAATGCTGTATGTTTAGGTGCTGATTCACTAAGATGGTTTGACATCACATCATACCTGGATGAGCAGGCCATGCAGTTCAATCTCCAGGCTCTGGAAGTCCTCTCAGGTCGGTCACCTGAGACTGAGAGGTCTTCACCTCTGTGGTGCTGGTGGTGATCTGGTTCTGAAGCACCTCCACCTGACACACACACACACACACACTTATTAGTCAAAAGTATAGATACCACTTCACAAAATACATGTCAATGTGCCTCTCACAAAACACATTCAGAGGTCCCAGGCCGACACCCTCGAGGCCCCCTGTCCTATTTTCAGAGGTTGCCTCACCTGCTCTCAAAGCACTTGCAGCATCTCTCTGGTTCTTCGTTACCATGCCCTCATACTGGGTCCCATCTCCTCCAGCACCTTGCTCATGTCACTAAGGAAGCAGTCCATCTCCACATTCACAGCACCACAATGCTGCGTCCGCATCAACTGCATCTCCTAACAACAGAAAAGGGGGACAAATTGTTCTATAATACCTGGGATTTGTAGTTTACTTATACACAGTGAAGGGCAAAAGCACCTGAAAGCAATGAGTTACTGTATATTTGAGTACTAATAACAGTGAGTTGCCCTAGATTTTTTGTGGGTGAGTTTTGCCCCCTTGTGGCCAAACATGGAAAGGTCTCAAACACACATTCAAATGCGAAACAATGCAAAACTACAGGGGAGCCATTGTGTCCTAATGAAAAACCACAGGTGGCTGCCTGGAGCCTTCAGACTTCAGCCAACAGCACAAGCGTTAAGACTTGAGTGTGTGAGGAGAAATGACCTCCTGCTGGTTCTTCCTGAGGTAGACCAGCTCCTCCTTCACCCCCTCAATCTGTATCTCCAGTTCTGCTCTGGTGAGTGTAAAGCTGTCCAGGACTCCTCTCAGACGAGCCACATCCCCTTCCATCTTCATACGCATGTTAGCCTCCGTCTCTAACCTACAAAGGTTGAGGAAAGAAGAGGGCTTGATAGTTCCTCCTCACAACAAACCAAGATACAACTTGCCCAACCATAAACTGATTCATAGCCTCGCCTACCCCCATGAGCATTTCTGTATATCTGTGAGGATTCGATCTACTCAATCTCAAATCAATAGGCCAAGAGTTACAAACAGAATCAGTACACTCACAGAGCTGTGTATAGTACAAACAGGAAGTGCACTACTTCATCTTGAAGTCATCAGCTGCAAGTCTGGCACTATCCACCCGCAGGATCATCTGAGAGTTCTCCACAGACCTGGCTTGGATCTAGGAACAGGAGGACAGCCACAGTCAATGGAATGTAACAACAGAGTCAACTATGATACAGGATATCATGTGTTAGATCAGCAGATTGGTTCATGTCTACTGTTCATTCATTTACAACAGAACACAGTTTTTCGACAATCAACAAGATCAACATTGAGAGACAATAGGAATTACACCTCTAATCTATCACTTATCTACAATGCATTCGGAAAGTATTCAGACCCTTGACTTTTTCCACATTTTGTATGTTAACAGCCTTATTTAAAATGTGTTAAAAAAATAAAATCCTCAGCGATCTACACACAATACCCTATAATGACAAAGCAAAAACAGGTTTTTAGAGAAAAAATTAATAATAATACCTTATTTACATAAGTATTCAGACCCTTTGCTATGAGACTCGACATTGAGCTCAGGTGCACCCTGTTTCCATTGATCATCCTTGAGATGTTTCTACAACTTTATTGGATCCACCTGTGGTAAATTCAATTGATGGACATGATTTGGAAAGGAATACACCTGTCTATATTAAGTCCCACAGTTGACAGTGCATGTCAGAGCAAAAACCAAGCCATGAGGTTGAAGAATTGTCCGTAGAGTGCTGAGACAGGATTGTGGAAATCTGGGGAAGGTACCAAAACATTTCTGCAGCATGAATGTCCCTCAAGAACACAGTGGCTCCATTCATTCCTAAATTGAAGAAGCTTGGAACCACCAAGATTCTTCGTAGAGCTGGCCGCCCGGCCAAACTGAGCAATCTGGGGAGAAGGGCCTTGGTCAGGGAGGTGATGGTCACTCTGACAGAGCTCCAGAGTTCCTCTGTGGAGATGGGAGAACCTTCCAGAAAGACAATCATCTCTGCAGCACTCCACCAATCAGGCCTTTATGGAAGAGTGGCCAGACGGAAGCCACTCCTAGTAAAAGCCACATGACAGCCAGCTTGGAGTTTGCCAAAAGGCACCCAAAGACTCTCAGTGTCAGGTTTTGGCCAGGACTGTTCAGGTTTTGGTCACTAGAGTCCCCATTTGCACCTTTTTTGTACCTTTTGTTTTTCCTTGCTCTATTTGTTTTTGCACCTGTGTCGTTCCCTTGTTAGTATTTAAACCCTGTGTGGTTCCTCAGTTCTTGCTCAGTGTTTGTAAGTTAGCACCCAGCCCAGCCATGCTGTTAAACTTTTTCTCTTGTTGGATTTCCGAGGTCGCTGGTTTGTTCTTGTTTATTTGGATTTAGTCTTTTGAGGTTTGTTTTTTTCCCTTGCTTTCTTATCACTTTGTGGATTTCTTTGTATTTTGGAAAGTATTCTATTTTTGTCTCTTGGCTTTTCTTTGGACGTTGTGGATTTATATTTTGCGGAAGATCTTTCTTTGATTTAAACCCCGTCTCTTGTACTGCTGTGTCTGCCTCATCTTCTGGGTTCTGGGGCGATTTATTTAGTGACTGTTTCTCACACCCGGGTCCTGACCTCCAGACCATGAGAAACAAGATCCTCTGGTCTGATGAACCAAAGATGACTATTTGGCCTGAATTTCAAGAGTCATGTCTGAGAAGAACCTGCACCGTCCACCGGTGAAGAATGGTGGTGGCAGCATCATGATGTGGTATGTTTTTCAGCGGAAGGACTGGCAGGAGACTAGCCAGGATTGAGGCAAAGAATATTGTTGTGCTGTGTGCACTACATAGGAAATAGGTGCCATTTGGGGCGCATCCCATCACGTTATGTGAATCTGCGCACTCATTAGATAATCCCCAACATAATGGAATTTAAAATAAATGTTTCAAATCCTGCTAAGTTTGTCCTCATCAGGTGTGTGTAAAGCACTGAGTAAAAATACTTTTAAGAGTACTACTTAAGTAGGTTTGGGTATCTTTATTTACTAGTCAATTTTTTGACACTGTTACTTTTACTCCAAGAAAAAATAGGTACTTTTTACTCCATAGATTTTCCCTGCACCCAAAAGTACTCATTACACTGTGAATGCTCTAGCAGGAAAGGAAGATGGTCCAATTCACACTCTTATCAAGAGAACATCCCTGGTCATCCACTAGTACCTAGGATCTGGCTGATCACTAAACCAACATGCTTTGTTGTGTAAATGATGTCTTGAGTGCCCCTGGCTTTCTGTACAAGAAATGTAAATAAAATAATGAAAATAATGATTGATAATGATTTCCACTTTTACTTTTACTTTGATACTGAAGTATATTTTAGCAATTACATGTTTGATACTAAACCAAAGACTTTTAGACTTTTACTGAAGTAGTATTTACTGCGTGACTTCACTTTACTTGAGTTAATTTTCTATTAAGGTATCTTATGACAATTTGGTATTTTTCCACCACTGGTCCTCATTATGTATTTAGGAACGTGCGATTTATACGTGCGCTTGACTTTCGTTTCCACGCACATAATCTGGGTGTGCTAATATCACGGGAGAGCGCACCTAATCCCAGGACACATCTCCATCACTCTGCCTACCTTTTCCCAGGTAGGTGGCAAACGATCGTTCAGATTCTGCATGGTATGCTTCTCGTGTTGAGAGAGATCTACATGGATCAGGAACATTGTCGTAGACTGATGGCCTGTTTATCGCATCACTACTAGTCACTGGGTTCCCAGATACTACACTCTGCAGCCTTCACTCCAATATATCTGTTGTCACTCATTATCGCTTCCCATTGAATTCATCCTCTCTGCCCAGTGTTGTTATGGAATTCTTGTAGTTGTCGATGATTATATTGTTTCCATGGATGAACCAAACCACTGACTGCTACTCAACATGCAATTGCGTGTATTCATTAGCTTCCAAGGAGCCAGGCTTCCCCAGAAATAAATAACATATATTTGATAGCTCACGTCCTCGTTGCGTTTTCAGAAATATTTTCACGGTTTCCAGATCGCCAAAAGGCTAAGGCATTCGTCACGAAGAGCAGCCGAGCTGAGCAAACGCAGCCTCGCGTCTCCCGTATTGTGTAGGCCATCGTAGGACGTCGCGCCAAAAGAGAGACATGCCGCCCATAGCGACAGTGAGAGAGAAGCAAAGGATGAGCCAGTGAGCCAGGTTGCCTCCCGTGTGAGAAAAAAAGAAAAAGCCAATCAGGGGGAGCGAAACGGGGAAGACGCAAACTGGAAGGGCCTGCGCACCAACCAAAAAAAACGAAAGGCAAGAGCACGAGTGAACGGCGCAGCCAACCACAAGCCCAAGGAGAGCACACAGTACCAGACAAACACCCGCACGGGCCGGGCACAGCTAGCAAAGGGGCCCGGGCCAAGGAGGCCATGAAGGGAGGTGACGGGACGGAAGGCGGCCACCGCAAGAGAACCCCCAGCACGGCCCCTAACCCAGTCGCAGGCCACAGCGCGCGAAGAGGAAGTGCATAGAAGAAGCGAAACGACAGCGACATACGACGCCCAGAAAGAAGACCCACAGACAGACCGACAAAAAAAAGACTACCGGGAACGCAGCAAACAGGAAGAAAGAGCGAGCAGGCAGGACGAACAGCGACCGACCAACCGGCACCCTCCATATACACTCGACACCACCGGCACCCCGTGAGAACAACTAGGAGAACAACAACCCACGAGCACAACCGACAGAGGACACAGAGGGGTGGGCGCGGCCAAGCACACACGACCCGAGGACGCAAAAGGAGCTGAAAAGGAAGACAGGAACCGCGAGAATACGCCCCGACACAACCAGCACAAGCCAAGCAGCAACAAAAAGGGGCAAAAAAGGAAAACAACGAAGGGCGGCGCATCGAAGAGCGGGACACGCTCAGATCAGCCACCCCGCGACGCAGACGCGCAGACGGCAAAGAGAACACAAACAGAGCGACCAAAACGGACCAAAAAACCCAGAATAACCGCCTCCCAAACGCAGTATGCTTCTGCTCGACGTTTACCTACCTCCTCCCACTAACCCGCGTTGTTAATGCCCATTGCAGAGACAGGAGAGTCCAGCCAGATAGCGACGCAGCCGGCGCCCGCGGGTCGTAGTCCGGGGCGCAAGCAGGCGTACGGGTCCCGTAATAGACAACGCGTGTCCTCTGTGGGGCAGTCGCACGGACACCAGACAACACGGGTGCGCACGCAGACATACCTCCCATCGAGCCGCCAACCCACCCAACGACCTGAAAGACACCGCCAGGCCGCCCGATAGCGCACCCAGCATCTATCTCTCAGCGCCACTTTTCTCTAGGACGGGCCAGAATCACATCGGTTGCCAACGAGAAGCACCATGCAGAATCTGAACGATCGTTTTGGCACACCTACCTGGAAAAGTAAGGCAGAGTGATGGAGATGTGTCTGGAGATTAGGTGCGCTCCGTGATATTACGCACAGCCAGATTATGTGCGTTGGAAATCAAGAAAGTCACGCGCACGTATTAAACGCACGTTCCTAAAACATAATGAGGACCAGTGGGTGGAAAAATACCAAATTGTCATAAGGATACCCTAAGAAAAATTACTCAAGTAAAAGCTGAAAGTCACGCCAGTAAAATACATACTTCAAGTAAAAGTCTAAAAGTCTTTGGTTTAGTACTCAAAACACATGTAATTGCTAAAATACTTCCCATATCAAAAAGTAAA
Source organism: Salvelinus sp. IW2-2015 (assembly GCF_002910315.2). Taxonomy (NCBI): domain Eukaryota; kingdom Metazoa; phylum Chordata; class Actinopteri; order Salmoniformes; family Salmonidae; genus Salvelinus; species Salvelinus sp. IW2-2015. The sequence continues at coordinate 1,125,328 of NW_019942505.1, forward strand.
AATAAAAGTGGAAATCATTATCAAATCATTAATCAATTATTTATATTACCATTGTCTTGTTACAGAAAAGCCCCAGAGGGCACCCAGATCCTACATTACCAAACAAGCATGTATGGTTTAGGAGTCACCCAAGATTCCTGGTAGTAGGGATGGAGCCCAGGTGTTCTCTTGTGAAGAGTGTGAATGGACCTTTCCTTCTGCTAAGCATCAAAGTGTAATGAGGTACTTTTGGATTGCCAGGGAAATCTATGGAGTAAAAGTACACTATTTTTGGAGTAAAATACACGCGATTGTCAAAAATATGAACTAGTAAAGTAAAGATACCCAAAAAACCTAACTAAGTAGTACTTTAAAGTATTTTTTACTTAAGTTGCTTTACACCACTATCGAGGACAAATAACTATAGCAGGATTTGAACCAATTTGATTTTAAATTCCATTATGTTGGGGATATCTAAGGAGTGCGCAGATTTCAACATACGTGATGGGAATGCCGCCCCCAAATGGCACCCATTTCCTATGTAGTGCACAACCAGCAACACAATATTCTTTGCCTCAATCCTGGCTAGTCTCCCCAGTCCCTCCCGCTGAAAAAACAACCACATCATATGCTGCCACCCCATTCTTCACCGTAGGGACAGTGCCAGGTTCTCTCCCAGACATGACTCTTGGAAATTCAGCCAAATAGTTCAATCTTTGTTTCATCAGACCAGAGATCTTTTTCGTCATGGTCTGAGTGTCAGGACCCGGTGTGAGAAACAGTCACTAAATTAAATCGGCAGAAAGCCAGAAGATAGGCAGACACAGCAGTACAAAGAGACGGGTTTTAATCAAAGAAAAGATCTTCCGGCAAAAATATAAATCCCACAACGTCCAAAGAAAAGCCAGAGACCAAAAAATAGATATCTTCCAAAATACAAAGAAAATCACACAAAGGTGATAAGAACAGCAAGCGAAAAAAACAAACCTCAAAAGACTATCCAAAATAACAAGAACAAACAGCGAAACCTCTGGAAAATCCAACAAGAGAAAAAGTTTAACGCTGGCTGGGGCGGGGTGCTAACTTACAAACACTGAGCAAAGACTGAGGAAGCACACAGGGTTTAAATACTTACAGGGAACGACAACACGTGCAAACAATAATAGAGCAGAAAAAACCAAAAGGTACAAAAAGATGCAATGGGACATCTAGTGACCAAAACCTGAAACCCGTCCTGGCCAAAACCTGACACTGAGTCTTTGGGTGCTTGTTGGCCAAACTCCCAGCTGCTGTCATGTGCGCTTTTTACTAAGGAGTGGCTTCCGTCTGGCACTCTTTCCATAAAGCCTGATTGGTGGAGTGCCTGCAGAGATTGATTGTCCTTTGAAGGTTCTCCCACCTCCACAGATGACTCTGAGCTCTGTCAGAGTGACCATCACCTCCGCGTGACCAAGGCCCTTCTCCCCAGATTGCTCAGTTTGGCCGGGCGGCCAGCTCTACGAAGATCTGGTGGTTCCAAGCTGCTTCAATTTAGGAATAGGAAGCACTGTGTTCGTGGGGACTTCAATGGACATTCAATGCTGCAGAAATGTTTTGGTACCCTTCCCCAGATTTCACAATCCTGTCTCAGCACTCTACGGACAATTCCTTCAACCTCATGGCTTGGTTTTTGCTCTGACATGCACTGTCAACTGTGGGACTTAATATAGACAGGTGTATTCCTTTCCAAATCATGTCCAATCAATTGAATTTACCACAGGTGGACTCCAATAAAGTTGTAGAAACATCTCAAGGATGATCAATGGAAACAGGGTGCACCTGAGCTCAATGTCGAGTCTCATAGCAAAGGGTCTGAATACTTATGTAAATAAGGTATTATTATAATTTTTTCTCTAAAAACCTGTTTTTGCTTTGTCATTATAGGGTATTGTGTGTAGATCGCTGAGGATTTTATTTTTTTAACACATTTTAAATAAGGCTGTAACATAACAAAATGTGGAAAAAGTCAAGGGTCTGAATACTTTCCGAATGCATTGTAGATAAGTGATAGATTAGAGGTGTAATTCCTATTGTCTCTCAATGTTGATCTTGTTGATTGTCGAAAAACTGTGTTCTGTTGTAAATGAATGAACAGTAGACATGAACCAAATCTGCTGATCTAAACACATGATATCCTGTACATAGTTGACTCTGTTGTTACATTCCATTGACTGTGGCTGTCCTCCTGTTCCTAGATCCAAGCCAGGTCTGTGGAGAACTCTCAGATGATCCTGCGGGTGGATAGTGCCAGACTTGCAGCTGATGACTTCAAGATGAAGTAAGTGCACTTCCTSTRTGTACTYTACACAGCCTCTGTGAGTGTACTGATTCTGTTTGTAACTCTTGGCCTATWGYTTTGAGATTGAGTAGATRGAATCCTCKCAGATKTACAGAAATGCTRATGGGGGTAGGCAGGYCTATGYATCAGTTTATGGTTGGGCAAGTTGTATCTTGGTTTGTTGTGAGYAGGAACTAATCAAYCRCTCTRCTTTCCTCAACCRRTGTAGGTTAGAGACGGAGGCTAACATGCGTATGAAGATGGAAGGGGATGTGGCTCGTCTGAGAGGAGTCCTGGACAGCTTTACACTCACCAGAGCAGAACTGGAGATACAGATTGAGGGGGTGAAGGAGGAGCTGGTCTACCTCAGGAAGAACCACGAGGAGGTCATTTCTCCTCACACACTCAAGTCTTAACGCTTGTGCTGTTGGCTGAAGTCTGAACGCTCCAGGCAGCCACCTGTGGTTTTTCATTAGGACACAATGGCTCCCCCTGTAGTTTTTGCATTGTTTTCGCATTTGAATGTGTGTTTGAGACCTTTCCATGTTTGGCCACAAGGGGGCAAAACTCACCCACAAAAAATCTAGGGCAACTTCACTGTTATTAGTACTCAAATATACAGTAACTCATTGCTTTCAGGTGCTTTTGCCCTTCACTGTGTATAAGTAAACTACAAATCCCAGGTATTATAGAACAATTTGTCCCCCTTTTCATGTTGTTAGGAGATGCAGTTGATGCGGACGCAGCATTGTGGTGCTGTGAATGTGGAGATGGACTGCTTCCTTAGTGGACATGAGCAAGGTGCTGGAGGAGATGAGGACCCAGTATGAGGGCATGGTAACGAAGAACCAGAGAGATGCTGCCAAGTGCTTTGAGAGCAGGGTGAGGCAACCTCTGAAAATAGGACAGGGGGCCTCGAAGGGTGTCGGCCTGGGACTCTGAATGTGTTTTGTGAGAGGCACAATTGACATGTATTTTGTGAAGTGGTATTATACTTTTTACTAATAAGGTGTGTGTGTGTGTGTGTCAGGTGGAGGTGCTTCAGAACCAGATCACCACCAGCACCACAGAGGTGAAGACCTCTCAGTCTCAGGTGACCGACCTGAAGAGGACCTTCCAGAGCCTGGAGATTGAACTGCATGGCCTGCTCACTCAGGTATGATGTGATGTCAAACCATCTTAGTGAATCAGCATCCCTAAACATACAGCATTTCTCTTTACCCTATCTATGTTCCTAAAATATGGAATTCCTTTAGGTCTTAAAGGAACAGTACACTCCAAAATCAAAGTTTGTTAGATGTTTTCAGACCTCCACAGTGGTCTAATGTCAAGGTGTTCTAACACCTTTATGCACACCAGTCTAACTATCTCTACCCTTCTTCATCTCCCTCTTCATACATTTCTACTACCCTCTCCTTCCTTTCTTCTCCATTTTCTTCATCCCTTACAAACATAAACACATTCCTAGAAGGGGTACCTGGAGCAGAGCGCCGCTGATATAAACGGCCGCTATGGCTCCCAGCTGAGCCAGCTGCAGGTTCATATCAACAGCATGGAGGAGGAGCTGCAGCATATCAACGTCAGCATCCAGCAGCAGGCCTCCGAGTACCAGATCCTTCTGGACATCAAGATGAGGCTGGAGATGGAGATCGCTGAGTACAGGAGGCTGCTGGATGGAGAGGGACTCAAGTGAGAGGGGATAATGGAGGGGCAGGAAAGAGAGGGAGGTGGAAGGGATGGGGGGGATGACAGCTGTTTATTGGCACCTCATTGCAAACAGTGGTGGAAAAAGTACCCAACTGTCATACTTGAATAAAAGTAAAAATACCTTAACAGAAAATTACTCAAATAAAAGTAAAAGTCACCCAGTAAAATTCTAATTGAGTAAAAGTCTAAAAGTATTTGGTTTAAAATATATTTAAGTATCAAAAATAAATGTAGATATAATGTTCCTTATATTAAGCAAACCAGATGGCACAATTTCTTGTTTTTTTTATTTACGGAAAGCCGGCGCACACTCGAACACTCAGACATAATTTACAAACAAAGCATGTCGGTTTAGTGAGTCCGCCAGATCAGAGGCATTAGGGATGACCAGGAATGTTTGGTTGATAAGTTCGTGAAGTGTACTATTTTCCTCTTCTGCTAAGTATGCAAAATGTAACGAGCACTTTTGAGTGTCAAGGAAAAGTACAATATTTTCTTAAGGAATGTAGTGAAGTAAAAGTAAAAGTAGTCAAATATGTAAATGGAAAAGTACAGATACCCCCAAAAATGACTTAAGTTACACCACTGATTGCAAACTAGTAGATCAAGATGTGTGTTGGTGAGTTTAGCTGACCGTAAGTCTTCTTCGCCTGTGTGTCTACCATTAGGCAAGTGGAGAACAGACAGGAGGTCAGGAAAGTGATCGTGGTCGAGAAAGTCCATGAAGTACAACAAGTCCAGGAAGTGGTGGAAGGTGAGCAAGCAGAGAAMAATTAATCAAATGAATGAATCAATGAAAGTTGTCATGTGTTGTTCCCCATAATACACACAATGAATGAATGAATGAATGAATTCCTGTTTGGTGGCTCTTTCCACAGAGTATAATCCACACATGCAGAAGCGGGTGAGGGTGATCGTGGAGGAGATGGTGGATGGGAAGGTGGTGTCCACCTCAGTTGATGAGAAGGTCCAGGATATGAACTAACTGAGAAGGCCAGATAGTTCCGGAATCTGGTGAAGCGGTAACGGACCACACATACAACTGATGACGGGGGTTCAAGCCTCGTCTATATATAAATATAAATATGCCTATGTCGCATGATGTAATATTCCCTTTTGACAGGATTTCATCAGGCCTGAATGATAACTATATTTACTCAGTGTACACCTAACTTTTACATGGCTCTTTCATGTGGACATGAATTATCTAAGTGCTTTTCCTGTGGTTCCTTTGTTGCCACCAGGTGACATCTCTCATTAAACATCTTTGGCCAGTGCAATTAACTTAATGATTATTTGAATAAGGTGGAAACAGAATTTACAGTTACATAAGTGAACATCAGGGAAAAATATGACAACAATCCTTCCTGTTGGCTCTGTCGGGGGTTTCTTCGGATGGGGCCACAGTGTTCTCCTGAACCGTCCTGTCTCAGCCTCCATATCTTATGTGCATGCAGTAGTTTATGTGTCGGGGGGCTAGGGTCGTTTGGTTACCTGGAGTACTCTCTGTCTTATTCCAGTGTGCCTGTGTGAATAGTATGCCTTCTCTCTGAATTCTCTCGTTTTCTTTCTTTCTCGTGAGAACTGAGCCCTAGGACCATACGTCAGGACTACCGGGCTGATTGACACTCCTTGCTGTCCCCAGTCCGGCCTGGCCTGCTGCTATCCAGTTCAACTGTTCTGCCTGCGAGTGTACGGAACCCCTACCTGTCCCAGACCTGCTGTTTTTCAACTCTAGATGATCGGCTATGAGCCAACTGAATTTATTCCTGATTATTATTTGACCATGCTTTTGTCATTTATGAAATTTTGAATATTGGCTCTCTCTAATTTTCTCCTTCTCTCTTTCTTTCTCTCGGAGGACCGGACCTGGACCTACGTCGGGACTACCGGCCGTGGTGACTCCTTGCGTCCCAGTCCGCCTCGGCGCTGCTGATTCCATTTCAACGGTTCTGCCTGCGGTTATGGAACCCCTACCTGTCCAGACCTGCTGTTTTCAAATCTTAATGATCGGCTATGAAAAGCCAACTGAGATTTATTCCTGATTATTATTTGACCATGCTTGTCATTTATGAACATTTTGAATCTTGGCTCTCTCTAATTTCTCCTTCTCTCTTTCTTTCTTCTCGAGGACTGGGCCCTAGGACCATGCGTCGGGACTGCCCGTGGTGACTCCTTGCTGTCCCAGTCGCCTGGCCTTGCTGCTATTCCAGTTTCAGCTGTTCTGCCTGCGGTTATGGAACCGCACCTGTCCCAGACCTTGTTGTTTTCAACTCTTGAGATCGGCTATGAAAGCCAACTGAAAATTATTCATGATTTATTTGACCATGCTTGTCACTTATGAACAATTTTGAACATCTGGCATAGTTCTGTATAATCTCCACCCGGCACAGCAGAAGAGGACTGGCCACCCCTCATAGCCTGGTTCCTCTCTAGGTTCTTCCTAGGTTTTGGCCTTTCTAGGGAGTTTTTCCTAGCCACCGTGCTTCTACACCTGCATTACTAGCTGTTTTGGGGTTTTAGGCTGGGTGTCTGTACAGCACTTCGAGATATTAGCTGATGTACGAAGGGCTATATAAAATAAAATTGATTGATTGATTGATTGATTGCCATTACTGTTGAAAGTTTCACTTTTTCTCTCTATTTTTACTCCACATTGTTTTTTGTCATTATCGATGCAAAAAAAACAAAGTCTCAACATTTTTAAGCAACATCTGGTAAAAAATAATTTATAAAGGTATTTTAGCTCCATTGTATACTCCCAGGACCACAAGGCATGTATGTTCTCTGTACTCTATGACAGATTAAAGTTAATATTCTGTAGGCCTACGACACTAACGCTACATGATACATTTGGCTGTTATTAAAATATAGATGTCAATGCATTTCAGGACACTGATATCATAATTGAGGGTCTATTGCTGTCCTCTTAAAAGCTGGGCAAAAAACACCTTTGCAGAGTGGATGAGGCCAACACACATACTGTACCCTACATTATATGAGCATAACCCTCATGGGAGTTCCACTTACTCAAACATGTTCTCAGAGCAGAAAGGATTGCAACCAATGAAAAAGGAAGAGAAGAGGAGGCGGGAATACCAAACAGAGAGCAGGCAGGTAGACATGTCACTTGATAGGCAAAATAAACACATTTGGGAAGAAAGTGAGGGAGGAATAGGAAGTACAAAATTCTGCAGGAGCGAGCAGCATATAAGCAAAGTTGAATATAGCACATTCTTCATTTTGTGCATTAATGTCCTGTTTCCAGTTAGTCTAATTAACTGATTAAATACTAAATGTGATGCAAGCTAAAATTAGTTAGGTAAAATGTGATGCAACTTAAAATTAGTTAGGTAAAATGTTTTCTACATTATGTTAGCTAGCCAACAGTTTAGTCTTAGTTACCAAGCTGCTAGCTAGCTCAACAGTTTTAGCCTTACAGTGCCTTCAGAAAGTATTCGTACCTTTGACTTATTCCACATTTTGTTGTGTTACAGCCTGAATAAAATGTTTAAATATATTTTTTTTAAATCACCCATCTACACATACCCCATAATGACAAAGTGAAAACATGTTTATAGAAATGTTTGCAAATTTATTGAAAATGAAATACAGAAATATCTCAATTACATAAGTATTCACACCCCTGAGTCAATACTTTGTAGAAGCACCTTTGGCAGAGATTACAGCAGTGAGTCTTTCTGGGTAAGTCTATAAGAGCTTTCCACACCTCGATTGTGCAATATTTGCCCATTATTCTTTTCAAAATTCTTCAAGCGCTGTCAAATTGGTTATTGATCAACAACAGTGTATATTTGGCCTTGTGTTTTAGGTTATTGTCCTGCTGAAAGGTGAGTTTGTCTCCCAGTGTCTGTTGGAAAGCAGACTGAACCAGGTTTTCCTTTAGGATTTTGCCTGTGCTTAAGCTCTATTCCATTTATTTTGATCCTAAAATATTCACCAGTCCTTGCCGATGACACGCATACCCATAACATGATGCAGCCACCACCATGTGTGAAATATGAAGAGTGGTACTCAGTGATGTGTTGTATTTGATTTGCCTCAAACATACTGTAACGCTTTATATTCAGGACATAAAGTTTACTTCTTTGACCCATTTTTGTACAGGTTTACTTTAGTACCTTATTGCAAACAGGATGCATGTTTTGGAATATTATATTCTGTACAGGCTTCCTTCTCATCACTCTGTAATTTTGGTTAGTATTGTGGAGTAACTATGTACAATGCTGTTGGTCCAGCCTCAGTTTTCTCCTATCACAGCCATTAAACTCTGTAACTGTTTTTAAGTGACCATTGGCCTCTTGGTGAAATCCCTGAGTGGTTTCCTTCCTCTCCGGCAACTGAGTTAGGAAGGACGCCTGTATCTTTGTAGTGACTGAGTGTATTGATACCCCACCCAACGTGTAATTAATAACTTCACCATGCTCAAAGGGATATTCAACGTCTACCAATAGGTGCACTTCTTTGCGAGGCATTGGAAAACCTCCCTGGTCTTTGTGGTTGCATCTGTGTTTGAACTTCACTGTTCGACTGAGGGACCTTACAGGTAATTGTAGGTGTGGTGTAAAGAGATTAGGTAGTTATTAAATAATGATGTAAAACACTGTTAATGTACACAGAGTGAGTCCATTCAACGTATTATTTGACTTGTTATGCAAATGTTTACTCCTGAACTGTTACTTAGGCTTGCCATAACAAAGGGGTTGAATACTTATTGACTCAAGACATTTCAGCTTTTCATTTTTAATTTGTAAAAATCTCTAAAAACCTAATTCTATTATGGGGTATTGTGTGTCGGCCAATGACACAAAATCTCAATTTAACACATGTGGAAAAAGTCAAGGGATGTGAATACTTTCTGAAGGCACTGTAGGTTACCAAGCTAGCTTGCTAATAAACAATTTAACCCTGCAGGCTAACTAACCCGATATACAGTATATGTTGCTGTTCTAGTAGCAGCATGAATGAACAGGGAGTGCTGCTGCTCTTGGAACAGAACTTAGTTAACCACAGTAGATATTGCTGTAACGAGCTGGGTCAGATCTGGATGGAGTCAGGTGTGAGTGAGCACGCCGTGTTTGGACACATCCAGCACATCATACAGAGGGAGACCACCTGCCAGTAGTTTTTTTTGTAGATCTTGTGTCGTAGTGATTAGTAATTCACTAGTACTTTTTCATGAGGGAGACAGTATGACACAACACACACTCAGTCTATACACAATTGTTTCTATTTAATCGAAATCTATGTCTGTAAACTCACTCATGGCACAAGATAAGGTGCCTGTGTGGTCAGTGCTGCGGACCCTGGCACACATGTATGGCCTAGGCTATGTATCAGTTAGAATCCGACCCACTGCCCTGCTCTGTACTACCGTCCATGTCTCCTTTTCCCTCTCCTTTACCCTCATCCCAATAAAATAAATAAAAACCCACAAATACTGTGTGTACAGTGTGTGTGTGTATGTATATACACTGCTCAAAAAAATCGCTAATTGCCTATAATTTCCACCTTTTGTCTATTCCATTTGCACAACAGCATGTGAAATTTATTGTCAATCAGTGTTGCTTCCTAAGTGGACAGTTTGATTTCACAGAAGTGTGATTGACTTGGAGTTACATTGTGTTGTTTAAGTGTTCCCTTTATTTTTTTGAGCAGTGTATATAGTATATATATACTATCGTTTGGGGTCACTTAGAAATGGGGCCACTTAGAAGTTTGGGATCATATTATATTTCTTTGTTAATGAAAACAAATGTATTTGTTTTCATTGAAAACATACATGAAATTAGTTGCAAAATGAAAAGGAAATATAGTCAAGATGTTGACAAGGTAATGATTGATTTTTAATTGAAATAATAATTGTGTTATTCTAACTTTGCTTTCGTCAAAGAGTCCTCCATTAGCTGCAATTACAGCCTTGCAGACCTTTGGCATTCTAGTTTTCAATTTGTTGAAGTAATCTGAAGAGATTTCACCTCATGCTTCCTGAAGCCCCTCCCACACGTTGGATTGGCTGGATGGGCACTTCTTAATTACCATACGGTCAAGCTGCTCCCACAACAGCTCGATAGGGTTGAGATACGGTGACTGTGCTGGCCACTCCATTATAGACAGAATACCAGCTGACTGCCTCTTAACCTAAATAGTTCTTGCATAGTTTGGAAATGTGCTTTGGGTCATTGTCCTGTTGTAGGAGGAAATTGGCTCCAATTAAGCGCCGTCCACAGGGTATGGCATGGCGTTGCAAAATGGAGTGATAGCCTTCCTTCTTCAAGATCCCTTTTACCCTGTACAAATCTCCCACTTTCCCATCACCAAATCACCCCCAGACCATCACATCGCCTCCACCATGCTTGAAAGATAGCGTCAAGCACTCCTCCAGCATCTTTTCATTTTTTCTGCATCTCACAAATGTTCTTCTTTGTGATCCGAACACCTCAAACTTAGAGTAGTCTGTCCATAACACTTTTTTCCTATCTTCCTCTGTCCAGTGTCTGTGTTCTTTTTCCCATCTTATTTTTATTGGCCAGTCTGAGATATGACTTTTTCTTTGCAACTCTGCCTAGAAGGCCAGCATCCCGGAGTCGCCTCTTCACTGTTGACGTTGAGACTGGTGTTTTGCGGGTACTATTTAAGAAAGCTGCAAGTTGAGGATTTTTGAGGCATCTGTTTCTCAAACTAGACACTCTAAMGTACTTGTCCTCTTGCTCAGTTGTGCACCGGGGCCTCCCACTCCTTTGTCTATTCTGGTTAGAGCCAGTTTGCGCTGTTCTGTGAAGGGAGTAGTACACAGCGTTGTACGAGATCTTCAGTTTCTGGAAATTTCTCGCATGGAATAGCCTTCATTTCTCAGAACAAGAATAGACTGATGAGTTTCAGAAGAAATGTATTTGTTTCTGGCCATTTTGAGCCTGTAATCAAACCCACAAATGCTGATGCTCCAGATACTCAACTAGTCTAAAGAAGGACAGTTTTATTGCTTCTTAATCAGCACAACAGTTTTTCAGCTGTCATGTAAACAGATGTATAATGTACTCTCCATGCGTTGTGTTTTCTCAAAATAAATCACTCGCCAGTGGTCCCAGTTGAGCATCATTTATTCACGTTAGTTGTGCAGGGCTTAACAGTATTTGATGGCTGTCGATGGCAAAAATCCCTTGCATCACATTTCCTACTGGGAAGACCTGACGTGTCGCGATCTCCCCCTATCTGCAAGCGGGGCCAATCACATCACACCTTATTGTCATCAGAGTTGAACTAACCAATAAGATGCTTGAACATTAAATACACATTTCTTTAGAGGCAAGTGGAAACATAACCAACCCTGTTACACTAACATAATTGCAAAGGGTTTCTAATATGATCGATTAGCCTTTTAAAATGTCAAACTTGGATTAGCTAACACAACGTGCCATTGGAACACAGGAGTGATGGTGCTGATAATGAGCCTCTGTACCCCAATATTCCATTAAAAATCTGCCGTTTCTAGCTACAATAGCCATTTACAACATTAACAATGTTTACAGTGTATTTATGATCAATTTGATGTAAAAAATTACTTCTCTTTCAAAAACATGGACATTTCTTAAGTGACCTCTAACTTTTGAACGGTAGGTGTGTGTGTGTGTGTACACTATATAATATACAATAATATATATTAATTATATATTTATAATATATATTATATATATATATATATATATACACACACAGTATACACAGTGGTGATTTCAGCATGTCAATTTTGGTGGGGCAAAAAATAAATAAAAGTGGGATGCATGCCAGAAAAGCCACTACACAAAACAAGATTAAACAATACATTAATTGCACTATTACGGTGACAAACGGTGCCCATAAACTGTTAGGGCCTACATAAAGCTGTCCCAACAGCAGTCCCAACACCTTACCACTGCTACACCTGGCTTTCAGCAGAGCCTTGTCTGGCAGTGAAACAGTTATTTCAGCCTCATTTACTGACTTTAAAAAAAACATAGCTGATATGGCTGACTTGCTTAAGCAAATGTGGTTTCTACTACTGACAATTGATACATACAAACTATGGCATAAGGGGATGACTAGCGAATAAGATGCAATCCATCATTTCTATTAATGAGCGAGCTAGGACAGACGTAGTCAATATAACTATTTGTTCAGCACTTTTGAAATGTACACCTACAGAATTCAGAACAGGGCCGTTCTTACAGTGTTCTCCCTGTACACCAAGTCAGAATCGTTGGATAAATAAAGGGGGCATATAAGCAGACAATGAAAGCTCTTTACAATACTCGATGATTACATTTCTCAAAAACAGGTTATAGGCTACATGTGCACCACCAAGTCAGAACAGTAGGCGAAATTAAGAGGTGAAAGTAGACAGGCCATTCCATAAAAATTGAGCTCTATAGGAGAAAGCCCTGCCTCCAGCTGTTTGCTTAGAAATTCTAGGGACAATAAGAAGGCCTGCGTCTTGTGACAATAGCGTACGTGTAGGTATGTACGGCAGGACCAAATCAGAAAGATAGGTAGGAGCAAGRCCATGTAATGCTTTGTAGGTTAGTGGTAAAACCTTGAAATCAGCCCTAGCCTTAACAGGAAGCCAGTGTAGAGAGGCTAGCACTGGAGTAATATGATCACATTTTTTGGTTCTAGTCAAGATTCTAGCAGCCGTGTTTAGCACTAACTGAAGTTTATTTAGTGCTTTATCCAGGTAGCCGGAAAGTAGAGCATTGCAGTAGTCTAACCTAGAAGTGACAAAAACATGGATTACATTTTCTGCATCATTTTTGGACAGAAAGTTTCTGTTTTTCGCAGTGTTACGTAGATGGAAAAAAAGTTGTCCTTGAAACAGTCTTGATATGTTCGAAAAGAGAGCCTTCATCTTAGACTTGGGACCACACAGCCACAGCACTGAATAGCAGGCTAATGATTGCTTTGCAATGCTTGCAGTTAGCCACTGATTATTTCCAAGCGGAGATTGGAAATCGGATTCTATGCATTCATCCTTTGTCCAAATAAGTCACTCCAATAGCAAACTCTCCATACTTTGAATGCATTATAAAAGTGTAGCCATACACTCAAATGTACCCAATAATCATCCAAAAGTTTGTGCGCTTGTAAGGCTACTTTACATACCCAAGTGCGTATTTTCTACGCTGTACTGTAGTCTTGAGGCCGCGCGAGTGCTTTGTTCCTTGGTTATGCGTCTATCCAAACAATCCAGTTTTTCAATTCCGATGAAGTATTTTCCAGCGGAGTATTTTGACTAAGTGTAGTGGCTAAATGGCTAATATAATTGTCAAAATACAATTTCCATTCTAATCCTTTAGCCACAATGACGAGTGGTGAAATGTTATTCTTGACGCATACAAATCCAATGTCCAGAGTTTGATTCAAGTTGAAAAATAATAATAGATTTATTTGTCGTTCTTCTGGATACAAAAATGTATAAAATCTTACCAAAACAAATTCTGATCATTAAACGAAAGAAACAAACAGCATGGTGAACATGGACGGTATGGTCAAAAGACTGTGTGCTGCCATTCCAGTCACTCCTAGTAGGCCTTGGAGCATGTATGCCTTTTAACTGTATTCTCCATTGGCCTGTAGAGGGGGTACATACACCTGACAGGGGATTTAAGGCACACACACACATTCAACAGAAATGAAACATTTGGATTTTAATTTGGAAGGACAGCAGGAGCAGGCACTTAGCTGAAACAAGTATAGATCTCCTCAATTTAAGGTAAGGTTTGTCCCTTGTATGATCTGAATTGATATTGTTTGAGGATAGCATCTATCTTTTCATATTTGTGCAAATCTTTCTAAAATAGAAAATGGACAAGTTAATGGCTATCAAATCAACAAATAGGTAAGAATATGTAGGCTATAAGAAAATGTTGAAGGCTAGGTGTATTGGGTGCAGGTGACTGAACTGCTCACTTGTGTGTCTGTTTCTGCAGATATACAGAGGAGGCATACAAAGGTGTCACATCTGCTCCTGCAACGCCCCCTCTACTGCTCATCCTGTGTCTCCTTGACCTGCCACCACTCCGCCAGTTCTCTCCCTCTCCCTCTCTCTCTTTCTGTGTGTGTGTGATTGTCTGGGCGGAGACGGGTGTGCTGGAGTCAGAGCAGATCCCCACCAGCTGCAATCTGTTCCATAATCAAGACCTCTACAAATACTCAGCCCTGCCACTTCCACGATGCCAGATCGTAATCTCTGCTCAGTCAGTCTACGCTTCTAGCTATTTGTTACTATTCAGATCCTGTTACCCTGCTGTGCATGTTTCCCTGTATGACGCTGTTTTCCTCTCAGCTACAGTTCTGCCCGCTCTGACTCTGGTCCCTGTCTCCTGTCCCACGTCTCGTCATCCTGCTACTCTGTCCTGGATTCCCCACTCTACTACTCCCTTGGATTCCCCCCGGACCTGCTTACTCTGTCTCAACCACTCTCGCTCCAGCTTCAGCCTCTGCACCTGGTCTCTAGCAACCCGCCCGATCTTCCCCTGACCTGCACTCCATCTTCACCCTGTGTTCCGATAAATACCTTGATTACTTCATCCTCGTCTGAGTCTGCTCGTGGGTTCCCCTGTTCCACTCCGCGTAACACAAAGGTATGTCAATTGGTATGTAATGCAGATCACATTTACCATCCTCCTCCTTTACCTCTTCAATTAATAACCTATAGGCCTCTACATTATGGGCAAGGTATGTGAATGAAAACCATTATCAAAAGTTTTTTTCATTCACATTTACCACAAAAATAAGGTATGGACACTGTTGTGTGCATGTTTTAATCATCTGTATAATTACTATTTTTTTGGGGATTCAGACTTCACCCTCCCTACACCTCGCTGAATATAACAGGAAACCTGTTCAATCACCATGCACTGCAAAATCATTCTGGCTATGGATACAGAGAACATCAACACATTAACATCAACAGGTCAGAGGATATACTCATTGGACCTTGGGCTCTGCTTTGCCACTAAAATCATAATAAACGCTGACAACTAAAATATTGTGTTATTATTAATACAAATATTAGGGGAGGGGGTAGTTCACAAAGTTCTTCAAAGGTTTCTTCGAGGATCCATTAAAATTGGTTCTTTGAAGAACTTGTATTGGTTCCCCCACAGTTTGTATTTGAAGAACCCCTAAAGGAAACTCCAGGAGCCTTTTGTTTATAGAGTGTAAAACAGAAAATGGACACAATTAAATGGATATTGATCAACAAAGAGTTAAGAATATGTAGGCTATAAGAATATGTTGAAGGCTAGCTGTATTGGGTGCAGATGACTGAACTGTTCACTTGTGTCTCTGTCTGCAGGTATACAAAGGTATGTCAATTAGTATTGGTATGTTATGCAGATCACATGTATCATCCTCCTCCCTTACCTCTGCAATGAAAATCCCATAGGCCTCTACATTATGGACAAGGTATGTGTTTGAAAAACTATATCAAAACAGCTTTTTCTGTCGTGTAAGTTTTGTTAAACTCTGTATAGTAATCTGTATATTAAACAATTTTGGATTCAGACTTCACCCTCCCTACACCTCTGAATATAATAGGATACCTGTTCAATCCCCATGCACTGCAAAATCATTCTGGCTATGGATACGGAGAACACCAACACGCCAGAGAATATACCCATTGAACTTGAGGCTCTGCTGGGAGTTTACCTCATATTTTGATTTGTTTATTCTACTTTGCCACTAAAATCAACCTTTTTAAAGTGTTCTTCGAAGAACTTATAGGGATTCCCCCACAGTTTCAATTTGAAGAACCCCTAAAGGATACTCCAGGAACCTTTTCTTTTTAGAGTGTAGTTGTAAAACGATTATAACAGTGATATCGTTAAAGCGAAACCTAAACAAGCGATGAGAAAAGGTTAAGTGGACAGTGTGTGATGACGTACATCCTCCACTCTTATCTGGAATAAAGAGAGAATCATTGACAGTGACCAACATTAGAGCTGTTTACTTATAGATTTTCTAAATAGTTAAGGAACTATCTTCTGTATATATTATAGTCTTTTAAAGCTCCAAAAAAATTGTAATTCAAAGATTTATACTTTTACTTAAGTATATTTAGAACCAAATACTTTTACTCAAGTAGTATTTTACTGTGTTACTTTCACTTGAGTAACTTTCTTTAAGGTATCACAACTTTGGATGGTGTATCAATACACTTAGTCACTACAAACGTCACGACTTCCGCCGAAGTTGGTCTCGCTCCTTGTTCGGGCGGCGTTCGGCGGTCGACGTCACCGGTCTTCTAGCTATCGCCGCTCCATCTTTCATTTTCCATTTGTTTTTGTCTTGTTTCCCACACACCTGGTTCACATTCCCTCATCAGACTAAATGTATATTACCCTCTGTTTCCCCCATGTCTGTGTGTGGAGGTATCTTAAGGTATCTTTACTTTTGCTCAAGTATGACATTTGGGTACTTTTTTCCACTACTGATCATTCCAACTGACGTTTGGAAGGAATTGCATGTTAACCTGTCTAGCCCCGGGGTTCCGCTAGCGGAACCCCCCCCACATTCCACTGAAAAGGCAGCGAGCGAAATTCAAAAAATATTTGTTTGAAATATTTAACTTTCACACATTAACAAGTCCAATACAGCAAATGAAAGATAAACATCTTGTGAATCCAGCCAACATGTCCGTTTTTTAAAATGTTTTACAGCGAAAACACCACGTATATTTATGTTAGCTCACCACCAAATACAAAAAAGCACAGACATTTCTTTCACAGCACAGGTAGCTTGCACAAAACCCCCAAATAGAGATAGAATTAGTCACTAACCAAGAAAAAACTTCATCAGATGACAGTCTTATAACATGTTATACAATAAATCTATGTTTTGTTCGAAAAATGTGCATATTTCAGGTATAAATCATAGTTTTACATTGCAGCTACAATCACAAATAGCACCGAAGCAGCAATAATAACTACAGAGAACAACGTGAAATACCTAAATACTCATCATAAAACATTTATGAAAAATATATGGTGTACAGCAAATGAAAGATAAACATCTTGTGAATCCAGCCAATATTTCAGATTTTTTAAGTGTTTTACAGCGAAAACACAATATAGCATTATATTAGCTTACTACAATAGCCAAACACACAACCGCATTCATTCACCGCAAAGGTAGCGATCGCAAAAAAACAGCAAAAGATATAAAATTATTCACTAACCTTGACAAACTTCATCAGATGACAGTCCTATAACATCATGTTACACAATAGATATATGTTTTGTTCGAAAATGTGCATATTTAGCTGTACAAATCGTGGTTTTATAATGTGAATACGTAGTCAAAATGCACAAAATTGTCCGGAGATGTCTTGGACAGTCACCTAATCAAATAACTCATCATAAACTTTACTAAAAAATACATGTTGTACAGCAAATGAAAGATACACTAGTTCTTAATGCAATTGCCGTGTTAGAATTCAAAAAATAACTTTAGTACGACATACAGCTTACGTTATAGCGAGACAGCGCCTGCAATGAGGGCGGAAAATAGTACTAAACATTTTCCACAGAAATACGAAATAACATCCTAAATGGTTTCTACTTTTGCTGAGCTTCCATCAGAATGTTGTACAAGGAGTCCTTTGTCCAGAATAAATCGTTGTTTGGTTTTAGAATGTCCTCTTCTCCTGTCGAATTAGAAACCAAAGCTAGCCAAGTGGCGCGAAGTTGTCCATCTTCACCAAACGCAGAGAACGGAGAACGCCAAAACTCCCGATAAACGTTCAATAATCTGATAAAACTATATTGAAAAAACATACTTTACGATGATATTATCACATGTATCAAATAAAATCAAAGCCGGAGATATTAGCCGTCTATACCGAAAGCTTTTCAGAAGGCAATCCAGGGTTCCTTCCCGCGCCTTGCTGAACAAAGGAAATTTGGGGTCACGTCATTCCAAGAGCTCTTGTTCGACCTCAGATCAAGCTGTTTAATATCAAGTTGTTTACCAAGACCACATAGAATATTCCTGAGTGGCCCAGTTACAGTTTTGACTTAAATCGGCTTAAATCTATGGCAAGACTGTCTAGCACTGATCAACAACCAACTTGACAGAGCTTGAAGAATTTGAAAAAGAATAATGTGCAAATATTGTACAATCCAGGTGTGCAAAGCTCTTACCAAGCTCTTTCTTAGCCAGAAAGACTCTCAGCTGTAATCACTGCCAAAGTTACTTCTAACATGTATTGACTCAGGGGTGTGAATACTTATGTAAATGAGATTTGTCTGTATTTCATGTTCAATTAATATGCAAACATTTCTAAGTTTTCACTTTGTCGTTATGGGGTATTGTGTGTGTATATGGGTGAGATATATATTTGTTTAATTCAACTTTGAATTCAGACTGTAACACAACAAAATGTGGAATAAATCAAGGGGTGTGAATACTTTCTGAAGGCACTGTATTTGTGTGCTATTCATCACTAATGATTTTTGTTAATGTGAAAAGGCCCTGGGGATATGTCTGTTCATGCTCTGACAAGGTAGAACTCATTCATCATCATTACATGGAAAGAGGCAGGGCTCAATTCAGTCTAACCTGCCTTGCAGTGCTCACAGAGCAGCTCATTTTCCCCGAATTCAAATAAAATCATAATGGTTTTCACTGCTGTAAAAATCCAACTACAAACTCCTCTAACAGGTTGATGGCTTTAAGAATTAGTGTGTGAGCTTGGGCAGTTTTTATTAAACAAAGAGATTGTGCAAACGTACAGGTTTGACTGTAATCCAGCCTCAGTATGTTGGAAAGTAAAGGTCCAGCTGGCCATCAGCAGAAATAATTCGATTTGATCATTGAGATGTATTTGAAAAATGTATTTCCAAAACGCTTCATGTGTTTGTAAAATATCACCACTCAGATTTTTTATTTCTAGATTTTAATTTTTTTTTTTTAATACAAAATGCTATAAATATAATTTTTTTAGCTGGAATGGAATGTTCTTATCCTGTATATTTGACAGTGATATCCCAGATAGCACATTTGTTTCCTTGGAAGTTGTGGGAACGTGGGTTTTTGGTTTCCCATTGTTTCAATAAGACTTTAAATTACAGTGCTAGTTTAGTTGTTGTGAACTCCAAGCACAGATAGAAATTAATTTACTTAGGCATTAATCATGCAAACACTTTTCTATTGTGGCATGGCATCTGTGAGATTTTAACCTATGATCTTCTGCTCTATCCATGGAATTAGTCCACTGCGCCACCAGGATGGAGCTAGCATGCCATGTTTTTTTTACTCATATAAAGCTGTTCATTTTTGTTTATTCAAAAGGACCCTATTTCAAAGGAAACAAGAACACATTAACATCAAGTGTGGCCAATTAGTGGGCGAGGCCAACACACCTGAACACACTTAACAAGATAGAGGATAGAGAGCATTTTTGTTGATGCTAAGAACGGAATGAATATGTTTTTAAATAACATTCTTAGAACGTTCTTTGAATGTTACTCATGTTTTCTTATGGATTTTATGGAAAGTTTCTTAATGTTCTGAGAACATGACTTTAAATTGAACCATGAGGAAACCTGCAGAAAACGTTATGCTTAAGTACTTAAATTCTCACAGAAGAACATTGTTTCTTAACTTTCTCTGAACGTTCTGAGAACTTGACTGAATAGAACCAGGAGGAAACCTGTAGGAAATTTCATGGCAGCGTTTCCCAAACTACGAGTCGCCTGCTTAAAAAATGGGGAGAGAAACTCTGGAAGAAAAAAAAGAATTGCGCTTGGTTCATAGACCCAATAAACTCAATAAACGTCAAACTCTGGCACAGTAGCAGCTAGATGCAGTGTTAATAAACAGAGTGGTTTCTATTTCTTCTTAAAAGTGTGACTATCTTTTGAATGGTTTAAGCTCCAAAATATTATGACGCCATCACTGAACAGCCCAGCCTCACATTCAATTCGCGCATATATGTACAAAATGTATTTCAGCAGATTTCGTGCGTTTTTGTGCATTTTTGTGGTGTTTTGGGGTGGTTCAATTCGTTTGAAAATACACGAATTTCTGTGCTACTTAATTCGTGCGAAAAGACACGAATTTAACCAGTAGGCGACATAAGCCGTTGCAACAACCACAGACGCGATCGCCTGTATTTATTTATTTTACGTTATGAATATATAGATATTTTGTCTTTTTTTTAACTATATAACCATAAGAGTTTATATATATATTGTCTTTATTTAATCCCTATTAAAACATTGTGGTTTTATGCCTATATGTACTGTTTTCGATTTTTCTGAACAGACTTTTCAGTATAGAATGAATGTAAGCAATGCATGATGGTTAATGGTGTTTTATTCGGTTGTAGTTCCATGTATTTCTTAAAAAATAAACGTGTAAAACATTTTTATTGAACAGAATGTAACTGAAAATACAATGGCAGCCTTGCCATTGTCCATCAATAACAAAACATTTTTTTTTCGTATAACATTTGGGGAAACGTACGTATGCAGTCATTGTAGTCTTAACTTTTGTTGGCCAACCAAAATGAACAAAACGTTAACCCGTAATAAGGCTAGGGTGGCTGAGTGTAAATACATGGCTCTGAGTGTAGCACCTTTTCACTAGAAACGTTCTTGTGTTCAAATTACCGTCAGTGCGAAATAGCTAGAAAGCTTTCGTATTTCCACTTGGCTACACCTACGGTTACGATACCGATAAATCAAGTGCAATACCTGCGTCGACCTGTGTCGAGCAGCAAACACCGGAAAGCTTCTAGCCTACCGGAAAGTTACAAGAAGAACAAGAATAGTTACCTCATCCGATGTGACACTCTGGATGCCCCCTAAAAGCAATTTCAACCGTTTTGAAAAATGACGCCTGGTAACCCCAAAAAAATACCAGGTGCACGAAAAGTTTGGACTTAGAATATTTTTTGAAAACCTCCATAAATCACTCAGGCCATTGACTCGAGAAGAAAAAACATAAAAATTTTCCAGAAGAAAAAACAGATATTTTTTGAAAACCTCCATAAATCACTCAGGCCAGCACCCATTGATTTGGGGCGGTAGTATAGCGCTCCCAGAGCGGGTATGGAAGTCTGGATCCCCCCTAAAAGCATTTAAGGCCCTGTGTGTCTTTAAGCACCATACTTTTTCACTCCGTCCTTGCTGTGTGTTGTGGTGTGTGTGTGTGTGTGTGTGTGTGTGTGTGTGTGTGGTGTGTGTTGTGTGTGTGTGTGTGTGTGTGTGTGTGGTGTGTGTGTGTGTGTGTGTGGTGTGTGTGTGTGAGAGAGAGCTTTTCTTTGACATCTGTTTAGCGAAATTACTGATTTACAGTTCATGAGGGTTGACCGATTCACACATTTAAAGTTTTGGAAAGATCTGACCTTTTTAAACCTTCGAAACAGCACCTATGACCCCATTTTAAGGCACTTCCGGTTGGCACAGGAAAAGTAATACATATCCTGATCGGGGTATGCTTTTACAGAATCCTGAGTTTTAAGTCTATACGTTAAGAACTGACTGATTTACACAGGGTTGATGCACTATATATCACAAACGGCTGGTTGGGTATGGCAAAACACTTTTAGGGTGATTTTTACACTTCCGGTTGCTCCAGGAAGCTTAGAATCAACACGGTAGACCTCATAGTGGCTTGATGGATTGTCATTGAAGACAGGTTCATAAGACATTCATAACCCACTAGGCTTCAGGTTGAATTTAGGGGTGCAGGCAATGTGTTCCTATGGGTGAGATGTCATTGTAAACTGTTTGATGTAAACACCTTCTTTTAACTGTTAAGGGTTAATGCCACACGGTCAAGGTTAGGCTTGCACAGAGACCTTAGGAACGTTCCTGAGGTCAAATGTGGCTTCTAAACCTTAACAGTTCTCTCTCTGTCTCCCAAAAGCAAAGGACTTGAAATGTAGGTCAAGGGTCATCTTCTTGTCACTGTCGCTGCGCTCAGACCGAGCAAGCTACGGTCAAGCGGGGCATCTCGTTGAACTCGGCACGGCTATGGTGATGTCATTTTAGTGGTAATTTCAGAATGCTATTTGGTGGTTTTCACTGTTGAAACATATTGCAAATGCACAAAAGTCAACTAGCAAGTCAGTGTCCATCAGCCAATTACATATTTTTTCAGACACCAAACTGATACCATCTGACTCCAAACTCACTTTTTCCAACTCGTTTAGAAGCCAACTATCACATATTTCAGAGCAGGCCCAAAATCACAGCGCCTTCCATTTAAACCATAATAAAACAAATAATAGGTAGTTATGTTCTAGCTGCGGGTCCAGTTTTCACATTATTTTTTAGCCCTAGTGAGGCGACCTCGAATCCCAAGTTTCGGCTCGATAGGTCATTCGGTGCCCGAGCAAAACCTTAATTGGTGCTGGAATTCCACTTTTTTCCATGCCTTGCTACGGGGTTCTTGAATGAGCTATCGGACAGAAATGTCGGGGTCCGTCTCTATGGGCCGAGCCGGTTTCAATGCACCTAGTCGTGCACTCTGGGACTTTTCTAAATGTCACCATTTTGTAATGCTCAAATGAATTGAAGTCAATGCAAATGCACCGAGGCTTTTATCGGTCCGAGAACCTTCTAGAGCCACATAACTCACCGTGCTTAATCGACCTGAGCTCTAGAACAGGTTTGTAAAGTTAGAACTCTAGGTCTGACGGTTCTTTAAAGTTCAAAAAAAAGTAACTATTGCAGGCACTGTCTGCCCTAAGCCCTCAGTGTGTCACTCCATCCTTTCTGTGTGGGTGTGTAAATTTTCCTTGAATCTGATGGGATGAATGACTGATTTACAGTTCATGAGGGTTTCCTATTCACAATATTAAGTTTTGAAAATATTTGACTTTTTTAACCCTTCGAAACAGCCCTTTTGACACCAATTATGGCACTTCCGGTTGGCACAGGAAGCTGAAAGTAAACACATATCCTCATTGGAGTGGGCTTTTACAGAATCTTGAGTTTTAAGTCTAACGTTAAGAACTCCGATTTACATAGGGTTTGAATGCACTATTTCTCTCAAACTGCAGGTTGGGTATGGCAAACACTTTTAGGGTGTTTAACCACTTCCGGTTGCTCCAGGAAGCTTAGAATCGACACAGGTAGACCTCATAGTGGCCTGATGAATTGTCATCGAAGACAGGTTCATAAGGCATTATTAACCCACATAGGCTTCAGGTTGAATTTAGGGGAGCGGCATGTCTCCTATGGGGAGACATGTCATTGTAAACTGTTTGATGTAAACACCTTCTTTTAACTATTAAGGGTTAATGCCACACGGTCATGTTAGGCTTGCACAGATCGGGAGGACCTTAGGAACGTTCAGAGGTCAAATGTGTGGCTTCTAACCTTAACGGTTCTCTCTCTGTCTCCCAAAAGCAAAAAAATGAAATTGAGGTCAAAGGGTCATTTGGGTCCTTCTCTTGTCCCTGTCGCTGCACTCAGACCGAGCTAGCTTACGGTCAAGCGGGCATCTCGTTGAACTCGGCACGGCCTGGAGATAATGCAATGCCATTTCAGGCTTTTGTGTGTCTTTAAGCAGCTCTTTTTTCACTCCATCCTTTTATCCCTTTTCTTCGTGGTATCCAATCGCTAGTAATTACTATCTTGTCTCATCGCTACAACTCCCGTATGGGCTCAGGAGAGACGAAGGTCGAAAGCCACGCGTCCTCCGAAGCACAACCCAACCAAGCCGCACTGCTTCTTAACACAGCGCGCCTCCAACCCGGAAGCCAGCCGCACCATGTGTCGGAGGAAACACCGTGCACATGGCCCCTTGGCTAGCGCGCACTGCCCGGCCCGCCACAGGAGTCGTGGAGCGCGATGAGACAAGGATATCCCTACCGGCCAACCCTCCCTAACCCGGACGACGCTAGGCCAACGGACCTCCCGGTCGCGGCCGGCTGCGGCAGGAGCCTGGCGCGCGAACCCAGAGACTCTGTTGGCGCAGCTAGCACTGCGATGCAGTGGCAGAGCTTCGAGACCCACTTAAAAAATGTTCGTCTGAACACAACTGCAACTGGATCTGTAACTTTTTTTTTTTTAACTCCTTTTTGTAACAATTACCAATTTGTCAATGTACGATTTCTCTTAAATTACGATAGATAAATGGCTGGTTCTTTTTTTCCTGACACCGTATGCTTTATGTATTTGACGTGAAGCGGTCAAATTAGCACCCTACTTTACGTTTTTGACCTTTAATCCCAGAAAAAATGGCCATAACTCAAAAAGCGTTGAGGCCTCGACGCCATCTTGTTCGGGGCCAACTGTCCATTACGTCTTCGAAATATTTTCCGTTTAGGAGAAAAGGCCACATGCATTTGCAATGTGCTTGTGCATTTGCAATATTATTTATTTTCCCTCTGGTGGGAATTTCCTAGACTGCGGAAAAATGACCAAAATGTGTTATTTTTTATAAAACGGAAACCGAACGTCCGAGAGATTTAGTTTGATGACTTCCTGAAAGATCTCTCCCCGCGCACGGCCCGACGCCGTCCGCGAATTTTAGAAACGTTGCAGGGACGTCTAGTAAGGGACCTTACATTTGCAATGTGGCGTTTCTCACTAACCATATGGCGAGTGCTAAAATGTTCCCTTAAGGTATGGAAAGCCTTGGAAAGGCCATAGTGTAAGCCAACATAATTCATTATTTTACATTAACATGTAATAGAGCATTATGAAGAAAATGGTGTATTTAGGCTCCACGAAATATGAAATGGGTTATGAAGAAAATCGTGTATGGTTGCCTACATGACAAAAAGGCGTTCTGATTACAAGTGCACCAGTATCAAAGTATTAAGCGAAATCAAGCACAGAAACAGCATTGGCATTAATAAAACAATATTTCCACGAATAACGTCGCAGGTAAATGTGCGTCTTTCTTCAAAAATTCTGTTCAGCAAGTCTAAAACAGTACATATAGGCATACAACGACACATTTTAAAACATGGTTAAACAAAGACAACCATTCTGTATATTCATGACGTTGAAATTAGCCATTAAGAAGAACAAAATGAAATATAAATTATCGCGTCTATATGGTTGTTGCAAAGGCTTGTGTCGCCTACTGGTTAAATTCGTGTCTTTTCGCACGAATAAGTAGCACAGAAATTCGTGTATTTTCAAACGAATTTAACCAGCCCAAACCAGCCCAAAAATGCACAAAAACGCACGAAATCTGCTGAAATACATTTTGTACATATATGCGCGAATTGAATGTGAGACTGTGTTGCACTGAAGACAAGACTCTAAGGAACACATTTTTTATGTTTCCCTCTACAATGCCCACAAGCTCAATTAGAACAGAGTGCACAAGACCAGGCACTAAATCAAACTGGGGAAAGAACACTATCAATATGTTTTTTTGTACACAAGAGATCATGAAAAACTATTGCCTGATGATCTTTTAAATTTCCTAATACCTTTGTGTCACGGCTTTCTAATTCCTCCTCCTCGGACGAGGAAGGCGAGAAGGATCGGACCAAATAGGAGTGGTTAGTGTCCATAATTTATTAGCATCGAACTGAACACTATAATGAAACAAAATAACAAATAGAAACCCGACAAACAGTCCCGTGTGGCACAACGACTACACGGAAGACAAACACCCACAAAACACAAGTGAAACCCAGGCTGCCTAAGTATGATTCTCAATCAGGGACAACGATTGACAGCTGTCTCTGATTGAGAATCATACCCGGCCGGACACAAACATCCCAACATAGAAAATACCACATAGACAAACCCACCCAACTCACGCCCTGACCAACTAAATAAATACAAGAAAAAGGAAAACAGGTCAGGAACGTGACATTCTGATGCATTTCAGTCACTTCAAACCATACTTCCTTCAGACTGAAATACTGTCAAAGTACTTTAATACTGATGTGTAATTGACTGTCATACCCTCCAATTAAAAAAGTAAACATTGACCATTGATTACATCACTGTCTTTACATGGTAGGGTTGCAAATAAATGTAATGTAAAAATTCTAAATATTGATGTATCATTTGTACATTTCTTTATAAAAAATTTAATTATTTGTTACATTTGACTGTGTGAAACCTAACAGTATTAACAAATACATGTCTGTCACTGAATAACCTCATTGGATAGTGAAAAAAACACACCAATCCTTCATAATGTCTTTAAACAATGAAAGCTAATTGACCAACATTTCTGAAAATGGATATAGACCGTTTTGGAATGAAACTGTTAAATTTATTCCGGCTGTTTTCTGGCTGTTTCGTATACACTTTTCCTTTGATAAAACACACTATCCAAACCAACATTTGAAGGCAAGTACTGAGTAGGCAAAATGGAATGTGAGGAATTCTGAGGTTTATTCATATTTCAAATAAGGGTATAGTTACTGTACAGTACATCTTTGAATTCAGAAAGAATGAGAAAATCATAAGTGATTTAGGGCAACATTCTATTTTGGCAAAATAGTAAGAATGCCTGCTACACATCGTTGACAATGATTAAACACACTATCCAAACCAACTAATCTGAGAGCAAGTATACTGAGTAGACAAAGTAACAACATTGAATGTGTTGAATTTATGAACAGTTCATAATGGTTATTTACATTTCAAAAAGATGACTGTTACTGACCATCTTTTCAAATGGATAGAATGACAGAAAATCATCGAATGTAAGTGAAGGAGTGACTTGGTGCAACATTTTAGTTTGGTAAAATAATAACATAACAAATACAATATTTAGTCTACAAATCCTGATATATTAAAAACATTGTACATTTCAGTAAACAAACTGAAATGTAATTGAAAATGGATGTCTGAAAACATGGAATGTCAGCTTTACAAAACACATCCAGTAACGTTCTCAAACTGTCTGACTTGCCAGTTTATACCTGTCAAACACACTGCCCTTCATAAACCACAACCTTTACTGAACCATTCATTTCCCTATAAGTCCTTAATGACTTAAGTGATGTCTCTTGTTACATAGTTGTTGCAAGCCCTGTACCCACCCACTGAACAAAACAATTAGATATACCTTAATTCCAAGGAATAGTGGTGACGCAGTCAATCATTCTTAATCCCACTGTATAAGAAGCTCAAGGACACAAAAGGGGTTATTTTACCTGTCGCCTCCAATTCGGAAGAACGCACTTTAACCTCACAGGACGCATCGCCAGACTATCTCTCGCCATGTCCATTGTAGCCAGTCGCAGTAGTAGCCGTAGATACATCTCACGTAGCGGTGTCGGTTCGAGTGGCCTCAGTTTGTCCGGTGGGATGCAGTTTTCCAGCGGTTTGGGAGGCGGTAGGTCCCGTATGAGCGTGTCCTTTGTTGGGAGCAGTCGCGCGCCGAGTGTATATGGAGGTGCCGGGGGATACGGCACCCGTATCTCTCAATCCACTTTCTCTATGGACGGGCCAGGCCAGATCACTATCGGCGCCAACGAGAAGCATACCATGCAGAATCTGAACGACCGTTTGGCCACCTACCTGGAAAAGGTAAGGAAGAGTGATGGGGATGTACAGTAGATGGAGATTACGCGCGCTGAGCAATATTACGCATGGCCTAGATTATGAGCGTAGACTGAAATAAGGCAGAGTGATCACTCTTTTCAAACCACAACATGTTCGATGATACAGAAAAATGTTACGAGAAAGTGATCTTTAATCTTTTTTTATGAATCTTTTTTTGTTTTTAGTAAACCCTTTCATCAATACTATCCAGAATGTTCAATTAAATGGGATAATACAGTAGGCTACAGCCAATGGTTTACTTCATATTTATATATATATTTTTATTCTGCTTTGCCACTAAAATCATAATAAACGCTGACAACTAAAATATTGTGTTATTATTAATACAAATATTAGGGGAGCGGATAGTTCACAAAGTTCTTCAAAGGTTTCTCCGAGGATCCATTTAAATTAGTTATTTGAAGAACTTGTATTGGTTCCCCTACAGTTTGTATTTGAAGAACCCTTAAAGGAAACTCCAGGAGCCTTTTGTTTATAGAGTGTAAAACAGAAAATGGACACAATTAAATGGATATTAATCAACAAAGAGTTAAGAATATGTAGGCTATAAGAATATGTTGAAGGCTAGCTGTATTGGGTGCAGATGACTGACCTGTTCACTTGTGTCTCTGTCTGCAGGTATACAAAGGTATGTCAAATAGTATTGGTATGTTATGCAGATCACATGTATCATCCTCCCTTACCTCTTCAATGAAAATCCCATAGGCCTCTACATTATGGACAAGGTATGTGTTTGAAAAACTATATCAAAACAGCTTTTTCATTCACATTTACCACAAAAACCAAGGTATGAATACTGTCGTGCAAGTTTTGTTTAAAAAAATTGGATTCAGACATCACCCTCCCTACACTTCTGAATATAATAGGATACCTGTTCAATCACCATGCACTGCAAAATCCTTCTGGCTTTGGATACGGAAAACATCAACACGCCAGAGAATATACCCATTGGACTTGAGGCTCTGCTGGGAGTTTACCTCATATTTTGATTTGTTTATTCTACTTTGCCACTAAAATCAACCTTTTTAAAGGGTTCTTCGAAGAACTTATAGGGGTTCCCCCACAGTTTCAATTTGAAGAACCCCTAAAGGATACTCCAGGAACCTTTTCTTTTTAGAGTGTAGTTGTAAAACGATTATAACAGTGATATCGTTAAAGCGAAACCTAAACAACCGATGAGAAAAGGTTAAGTGGACAGTGTGTGATGACGTACATCCTCCACTCTTATCTGGACTAAAGAGAGAATCATTGACAGTGACCAACATTAGAGTTGTTTACTTCTAGATTTTCTAAATAGTTAAGGAACTATCTTCTGTATATATTATAGTCTTTAAAAGCAGCAAAAAATTGTAATTCAATTCATACAGATATGATATCCGTTTAGAATGTTGTCAATGAAGCTTGTCAATATTAGAATTTTTTTAACACTGGAATTGTTGTCAGGATACCACGGCCAAAGTGATATGCTGTTATGGAAATAGGAAACAAGAGATAATGGTTTAACATGGACCTGATGTTTCTTTACATTGTGCACTTCACAAGAATGTAAAGCATCAACTAATTTATATAGAGAAACTGGAAGCCAGTCTGTCAGTTTCTGGCACTCCAAGGATGATGAGAATAGATAGGAGGCTCTTTCTTATGAAGACTGGAGGTGTGTGTGTGGTAACTGGGGTGTGTGGAAGAGGGTGTATAGTAGAAACGGATCATTTAAGGGAAATAAAAGAATAATTAAAGCAAAAAAGCATGTAAGATTGTTGTCCTAGATTAGAAATAAACCGATTTTGTTAGGGTCCTTCCTCCTCCAGCCCTCTAAATTGTTCTGGCCCAGTCTGTGCTGTGTCCCTCTTTTTTACTGGTGTAACTTCCAYTATAGGAGGTATACCACTCCCCTCCATACCTGCTTTATTATAATCAGTGGTGTAAAAATACTTTAAAGTACTACTTAAGTAGTTTTTTGGGGTAGCTGTACTTTATTATTTACATTTTTGACAACTTTTACTTCACTACATTCCTAAAGAAAATAATGTACTTTCTAGTCCATACATTTTCCCTGACACCCAAAAGTACTTGTTACATGATAAATGCTTAGCAGGACAGGAAAATGGTCCAATTCACACACTTATCAAGAGAACACGTGGTCATCCCTACTGCTGCTGATTTGGCAGACTCACTAAACACAAATGCATTGTTTGTCAATTATGTCTGAGTGTTGGAGTGTACCCCTGGCTATCCATACATTTTGAAAACAAGAGTGGTGCCATCTGCTTTGCTTAATATAAGGAATTTGAAATTATTTATATTTTTACTTTTGATACTTAAGTATATATTCAACAACTACATTTACTTTTGTTACTTAAGTATATTTAGAACCAAATACTTTTAGACTTTTACTCAAGTAGTATTTTACTGTGTTACTTTCACTTGAGTAACTTTCTTTAAGGTATCTTTACTTTTGCTCAAGTATGACATTTGGGTACTTTTTCCACCACTGATCATTCCAACTGACGTTTGGAAGGAATTGCATGTTATTGTCTTTTGCAAGTAGGCCAAAGACAGAGGACTCACACTTTCGCTTTTGTTGCCGTCTTTCGCTAAACGAGGCAGAACATCTGTACCTGTCATAATAGAACCAAAGAAAACAGTAGAAATATCAGAAGGCCTGCCAAGTGATTAGGCACACTGGAAATACCTCTCGTCATACGACGGTGCCAAAGAATCGTCAAGTCAAACACTCCCTTTCAACATTTAGGGAAACATATATATAAATATATAGAAAATATATATATAAAGTAAAATATATATATATATTTAAAATAACTTTTACTAAACGTTTAAAAACTATTTATTCCATCATTAGCTTTTCTAATTGTAAAATTGCTATTGAGAAGAAGCAGTAACCTATAGTTTGCCTGTAAAACTCCAAGGAAAGTCTCATTATTAAAAAGACACACCTGTATTACTATTATAAACGCACGTTCCTAATTACACCTATTAATTTGATTTAAACTTTGTTTAACTAGTCAAGTCAGTTAGGAACAAATTCTTATTTACAATGATGGCCTACCAAAAGGCAAAAGGCCTCCTGCGGGGACGGGCCTGGGATTAAAAATAAATGCAATATAAATATAGGACAAAACACACATCACAACAAGAGAGACAACACAACACTACATAAAGAGAGACCTAAGACAACAACATAGCAAGGCAGCAACACATGACAACACAGATGGTAGCAACACAACATAACAACAACATGGTAGCAACACAATATACATAGTGAGGACAATGACATAGCAGGATTTGATCATTTATTTTCAATTCCATTATGTTGGGGATTATCTAATGGGAGAGTGATGATTCTCATAACGTGATGTGTTACGCTCCAAATGGCACCCTATTCCCTATGTAGTGCACAACAGGGCCCACAGGGCTCTGGTCAAATGTAGTGTTTTATATAGGGAATAGGGTGCCATTTCAGATAGACCCATGAACTGAACTTTTTATTTTTATTTATTTAACCAAGCAAGTCAGTTAAAAACAAATTCTTATTTACAATGACAGCCTATCCCAGCCAAACTCTCCCTTAACACAGATGACGCTGGGGCAATTGTGCAGCGCCCTATGGTACTCCAAATCACGGCCGGTTGTGATACAACCTGGGATCAAACCAGGGTCTGTAGTGATGCCCCTAGCTCTGCAATGCAGTGCCTTAGACCACTGCGCCACTCGGGAGCCCAAATGATTCTCTCCACTCCCTGTGTACACAGGTGTGCTCTCTAGAGGCAGCCAATAGCAAGTTGGAGCTGCAGATCAAGGAGTTCTACGAGATGAGATCACCGACTCACAAGAAGGACCTCAGTGTGTTCCATGCCACCATCACAGACATCCTCAACCAGGTACTTCTGGGTAATGTAGTCTTAATGTAGCGACTCACTGGGCACACACTGGTTGAATCAACATTGTTTCCATGTCATTTCAATGTAAATATATTGAACCAACATCGAATAGACGTTGAATTGATGTCTGTCACAGTGGGAAGGGTGGTGAGGATAGGATTGAGAAGACGCCAACAGCTTTGTGAAAGAAGAGCGTCACTAGGATGAATTAGATAAGTGACAGATTAGAGGTATAATTCCTATTGTCTCTCAGAATTTATCTTGTTGATTGTCAAAAAACATGTTCTGTTGAAAATGAATGAACAGTAGACATGAACCAAATCTGCTGATCTAAACACATGATATCCTGTACATAGTTGACTCTGTTGTTACATTCCATTGACTGTGGCTGTCCTCCTGTTCCTAGATCCAAGCCAGGTCTGTGGAGAACTCTCAGATGATCCTGCGGGTGGATAGTGCCAGACTTGCAGCTGATGACTTCAAGATGAAGTAAGTGCACTTCCTCTCTGTACTGTACACAGCCTCTGTGAGTGTACTGATTCTGTTTGTAACTCTTGGCCTATAGATTTGAGATTGAGTAGATTGAATCCTCACAGATATACAGAAATGCTCATGGGGGTAGGCAGGYCTATGAATCAGTTTATGGTTGGGCAAGTTGTATCTTGGTTTGTTGTGAGAAGGAACTAATCAAACTCTCTCCTTTCCTCAACCCCTGTAGGTTAGAGACGGAGGCTAACATGCGTATGAAGATGGAAGGGGATGTGGCTCGTCTGAGAGGAGTCCTGGACAGCTTTACACTCACCAGAGCAGAACTGGAGATACAGATTGAGGGGGTGAAGGAGGAGCTGGTCTACCTCAGGAAAAACCACGAGGAGGTAATTTCTCCTCACACACTCAAGTCTTACCGCTTGTGATGTTGGCTGAAGTCTGAACGCTCCAGGCAGCCACCTGTGGTTTTTCATTAGGACACAATGGCTCCCCCTGTCACGTTTTTGCATTGTTTTCGCATTTGAATGTGTGTTTGAGACCTTTCCATGTTTGGCCACAAGGGGCAAAACTCACCCACAAAAAATCTAAGGCAACTTCACTGTTATTAGTACTCAAATATACAGTAACTCATTGCTTTCAGGTGCTTTTGCCCTTCACTGTGTATAAGTAAACTACAATCCCAAGTATTATAGCACAATTTGTTCCCCTTTTCATGTTGTTTAGGAGATTCAGTTGATGCGGCCGCAGCATTGTGGTGCTGTGAATGTGGAGATGGACTGTGCTTCCTCAGTGGCCATGAGCAAGGTGCTGGAGGAGATGAGGATCCAGTATGGAGCATGGTAATGAAAGACCAGAGAGATGCTGCCAAGTGGTTTGAGAGCAAGGTGAGACAACCTCTGAAAATAGGACAGGGGACTCGAAAGATGTGGACATGGGTCCCTAAATGTGTTTTGTGAGAGGCACAATTGACATGTATTTTGTGAAGTGGTACTATACTTTTGA
The DNA here is from genome assembly GCF_002910315.2 of Salvelinus sp. IW2-2015. Lineage (NCBI taxonomy): Eukaryota > Metazoa > Chordata > Actinopteri > Salmoniformes > Salmonidae > Salvelinus > Salvelinus sp. IW2-2015. Next base: position 1,158,282 of record NW_019942505.1, read on the forward strand.
CTAATACGGTGTGTTTTGTGTGTGTGTGTGTGTATGTGTGTGTGTGTCAGGTGGAGGTGCTTCAGAACCAGATCAGCACCAGCACCATAGAGGTGAAGACCTCTCAGTCTCAGGTGACTGACCTGAAGAGGACCTTCCAGAGCCTGGAGAATTGAACTGCATGGCCTGCCTCACTCAGGTTGATGTCAAACCATCTCAGTGAATCAGCATTCCCATAACATATAGCTTTCTCTTTACCTTCTCTGTTCCTAAAATATGGAATTCCTTTAGGTCTTAAAGGAACAGTACACTCCAAAATCAAAGTTTGTTAGATGTTTTCAGACCTCCACAGTGGTCTAATGTCAAGGTGTTCTAACACCTTTATGCACACCAYTCTAACTATCTCTACCCWTCTTCATCTCCCTCTTTATACATTTCTACTACCCTCTCCTTCCTRCCTTCTCCATTTTCTTCATCCCTTACAAACATAAACACATTCCTAGAAGGGGTACCTGGAGCAGAGCGTCGTTGATATAAACGGCCGCTATGGCTCCCAGCTGAGCCAGCTGCAGGTTTYTATCAACAGCATGGAGGAGGAGCTGCAGCATATCAACGTCAGCATCCAGCAGCAGGCCTCCGAGTACCAGATCCTCCTGGACATCAAGATGAGGCTGGAGATGGAGATCGCTGAGTACAGGAGGCTGCTGGATGGAGAGCAACTCAGGTGAGAGGGGATAATGGAGGGGCAGGAAAGATAGGGAGGTGGAAGGGATGGGGGGGATGACAGCTGTTTATTGGCACCTCGTTGCAAACAGTGGTGGAAAAAGTACCCAACTGTCATACTTGAATCAAAGTAAAGATACCTTAATAGAAAATGACTCAAGTAAAAGTCACCCAGTAAAATTCTACTTCAGTGAAAGTATTTGGTTTAAAATATACTTAAGTATCAAAGGTAAAAGTATKAATCATTTCAAATTCCTTGTATTAARCAGATGGCACCATTTTCTTGTTTTTWAATTTACACAAAGCCAGGGGCACTCAGACATCATTTACAAACAAAACATGTTGGTTTAGTGAGTCCGCCAGATCAGAGGCAYTAGGAATTACCAGGAATGTTCGGTTGATAAGTGCGTGAGTTGGACTATTCTGCTAAGTATTCAAAATGTAACGAGTACTTTTGGGTGTCAAGGAAAAGTACAATATTTTCTTAAGGAATGTAGTGAAGTAAAAGTAGTCAAAAATATAAATAGCAATGTAAAGTACAGATACCCCKAAAAACTACTTAAGTAGTACTTTCAAGTATTTTTACTTAAGTACTTTACACCACTGATTGCTAACTAGAAAATCAAGATGTGTTTTGGTGAGTTTAGCTGACCATAAGTGTTCTTCCCCTGTGTGTCTACCATTAGGCATGTGGAGACCAGACAAGAGGTCAGGAAAGTGATCGTGGTCGAGAAGATCCAGGAAGTACAACAAGTCCAGGAAGTAGTGGAAGGTGAGCAAGCAGGAGAATAATTAATAAAACAAATTAATCAATGAAAGAATCAAGTGTTGTTCCCCATAATACACACAATGACTGAATGAATGAATTCTTGTTTGGTGGCTCTTTCCACAGAGTATAATCCACACAAGCAGAAGCGGGTGAGGGTGATCGTGGAGGAGATGGTGGATGGGAAGGTGGTGTCCACCTCAGTTGAGGAGAAGGTCCAGGATATGAACTAACTGAGAAGGCCAGATAGTTCCGGAATCTGGTGAAGCGGTAACGGACCACACATACAACTGATGACGGGGGTTCAAGCCTCGTCTATATATACA
>NW_019942505.1:1160110-1171244 GCF_002910315.2 Salvelinus sp. IW2-2015
GTTGAAGTTGGAAGTTTACAGACACCTTAGCCAAATACATTTAAACTCAGTTTCACAATTCCTGACATTTAATCCTAGTAAAATTCCCTGTTTTAGGTCAGTTAGGATCACCACTTTATTAAGAATGTGAAATGTCAGAAAATAGTAGAGAGAATGATTTATTTCACCTTTATTTCTTTCATCACATTCCAGTGGGTCAGAAATGTACATCACTAAATTAGTTTTGGTAGCATTGCCTTTAAATTGTTTAACTTGGGTCAAACGTTTCGGGTAGCCTTCCACAAGCTTCCCACATTAAGTTGGGTGAATTTTGGCCCATTCTCCTGACAGAGCTGGTGTAACTGAGTCAAGTTTGTAGGCCTCCTTGCTCGCACACACTTTTTCAGTTCTGCCCCCAATTTTCTATGGGATTGAGGTCAGGCTTTGTGATGGCCACTCAATACCTTGACTTTGTTGTCCTTAAGCCATTTTGCCACAACTTTGGAAGTATGCTTGGGGTCATTGTCCATTTGGAACCCATTTGCGACCAAGTTTATCTTCCTGACTGATGTCTGGAGATTTTGCTTCAATATATCCACATAATTTCCTCCCTCATGATGCATCTATTTTGTGAAGTGCACCAGTCCTCTGCAGCCAAGTACCCCCACAACATGATGCTGCCACCCCCGTGCTTCACGGTTGGATGGTGTTCTTCTGCAGCCCCTTTTTCCTCCAAACATAAAGATGTTGTTATGGCCAAACAGTTCTATTTTTGTTTCATCAGACCAGAGGACATTTCTCCAAAAAGTACAATCTTTGTCCCCATGTGCAGTTACAAACCATAGTCTGGCTTTTTTATGCAGTTTTGGAGCAGTGGCTTTTTCCTTGCTGAGCGGCTTTCAGGTTATGTCAATATAGGATTCGTTTTACTGTGGATATAGATACTTTTGTACCGTTTCCTCCAGCATCTTCACAAGGTCCTGTGCTGTTCTGGGATTGATTTGCACTTTTCGCACCAAAGTACGTTCATCTCTAGGAGACAGAACGCGTCTCCTTCCTGAGCGGTATGACGGCTGTGTGGTCTCATGATGTATGGTTGAAAAACGAGTTTTAATTACTTTAACCTAAGTGTATGCAAATTTACAACTTCAACTGTTATATGTATGTATGTATATATATTTCATGGTCGCATGCTGTAATATGTCACTTTGACAGGATTACATCAGCTGAATGATAACTGATGTAATTTACTCACGTAAATTTTTACTCTATATGGCTCTATCATATGGCAAATTGAATTTATTTTGGAATGTGTTTTTCCCGTTGTTCCATTCATTGCCACCAGGTGGCAAATGGACAATGACCCAAGCATACTTCCAAATGAGAATTTTGCCAGTCCAATTAAAAGTGAAAATGATCTCATTTGCATGTATGTTCTCTGTACTCTATGACAGGTTTAAAGTTCATATTCTGTAGGCCTACGACACTGACGCTACATGATACATTTGGCTGTTGATTAAATATAGATGTCAATGCATTTCAGGACACTATCATAATTGAGGGTCCATTGCTGTCCTCTAAAAATATGAAAAGAAACACCTTTGCAGAMTGGATGAGGTCCAAAACACATACTGTGCCTTACATTGTATGAGCATAACACTCATGGGAGTTTCCCTTACTCAAACATGTTCTCAGAGCAGAAAGGATTATGACTGGTCGCATCAGGCACCKAATGAAAATGGAGAGGAGGTGGGAGGAGGCACAGTGGCGACTCGTCATTCACGGCAGGTGTGGCAGAGCAAAAAGAAAATMTGCCTGTTTTGCATGTTATTTTGGCATAAATACGTGTCACATATTACTTTGCGAACAWTGTAACAAAATAAATATACAATTTAATTCATAAAGCRGCATACAAACATGGTCTCTTTTTWGTTTTCTTMAYTAAGGCAGCTCCAAAATGCAGGTGTTTCAGGCCCAGCTCAGTGCTTTCTGTGGTGGTYGGGCGTGCTAGCAGACAATAGGAGCATTGCGCCGTGATTGGCTCAGTGTTCTGTCACTCATGGGGACCTTACGTAATCGCCAAGCTTAAGTCCTTAGAAAGGGTAGATAGCCCTTTGGGTCCTGCCATAGAGTTATATTACAAGTGCCCTTCCAAGAAGGCTCAAGGTCATTGGCCACAGAAATTACGTCAAATCGCGTTATATMTACAGTAGCTTTGATTGGACTGATCATGTCAACATCTTACTTTCACAATCTTAGCTTAGTAGTCATCATCATGAATCAAGTCTACTGGCAAATCCTTTTTATTCCTTGTCATATGAAGAGAAATAATGAAGAGAAAATGTAGATAAAACATATTGGTGCTCATCGGCCACTGGACATAAACATTACACAACAATTTTGGTAGATCGCAAATTCAACAATGAGTGTTTTGTAAGGAATCGGTGACAGTGGCTAACTGCAAGCATTGCAACTGGGAAGTCGGGAATAAACAGCTKAAACTGGGAAAATACGTTTTGAACGGTCATTCAATTCGGAATTGTAAATCCAGCATCTTTCTCTTTGATGACAAAATTTGCCCACAAAGGACCGCCACGCCACTTTCCTGTTCAAGCACATCACAACAACGTGTGTCCAAAAATGTCTTATGCTGCTTCATAAATTACGTGGYATGCCAGAGAGATATGTATCTCGTAGCTAAGAAGGTAATACTAAGTGTATGTTGTGTAGTAAGCTAATATTAACTAGAAAAACACATTTTAGATAACTATTTTTTTTACATGTAGTATTTAATCAGTTAATTAGACTAACTGGAAACAGGACATTAATGCACAAAATGAAGAACTTGCTATATTCAACTTAACTTGTTTTGCTTATTTGCTGATCTCTCTTGCAAAATGTTGTGTCTTTGTGAGACGCAGAGTAGGTGAATGGATGAACGGAGGAGGAGGTGTGATGGTGRGGGGGTTCTTTGCTGGTGACACTGTCAGTGATTTATTTAGAATTCAAGGCACACTTAACCAGCATGGCTACCACAGCATTCTGCAGTGATACGCCATCCCATCTGGTTTGCGCTTAGTGGGACTATCGTTTGTTTTTTTAACAGGACAATGACCCAACACACCTCCAGGCTCTATAATGGCTATTTGACCYAGAAGGAGTGCWGCATCAGATGACCTGGCCTCCGCAATGACCTGATCCCAACCCAATTGAGATGGTTTGGGATGAGTTGGACTGCAGAGTCAAGGAAAAGCAGCCAACAAGTGCTCAGCATATATGGGTACTCCTTCAAGCCTTTTGGAAAAGCATTCCAGGTGAAGCTGGTTCAGAGAATGCCAAGAGTGTGCAAAACTGTCATCAAGGCAACGGGTGGCTACTTTGAAGAATCTAAAATATATTTAATTTGTTTAACAATTGTTTGGATACTACAGTACATGATTCCATATGTGTTATTTATTCAACAATGTAGAAACTAGTCAAATTAAAGAAAAACGCCATGTTTGAACACATCCAGCTCATCATACAGAGGGTTTGTGCAGATRTTGTGTAGTAGTAATTCAGCAGTACTTTTTCATGAGGGAGACCGCCTGCTTCGACTGTATGTCACAACACACACTAATTCTATAAGTAATTGTTTTCTAAATCTGACAAAGCCTGAGAGGATCTGCAGAGAACAATGGGAGTAGGATTCAATCTTAATCCTGTATTGACGCTTTGCCTGTTTGATGGTTTGTCTGCGGGCGTAGCGCGATTTCTTATAAGCTTCCGGATTAGTGTCCCACTCCTTGAAAGTGGCAGCTCTAGCCTTTAGCTCAATGTGGATGCTGCCTGTAATCCATGGCTTCTGATTAGGATATGTACGTACGGTCACTGTGGGGATGACGTCGTCAATGCACTTATTGATGAAGCTGACYACTGATGTGGTATACTCCTCAATGCCGTTGGATGAATCCCGGGAACATATTCCAGTCTGTGCTAGCAAAGCAGTCCTGTAGCGTAGCATCAGAGTCATCTGACCACTTTGGTATTGAGCTAGTCACTGGTACCTCCTGCTTTAGTTTMTGCCTGTAAGCAGGAATCAGGAGGATATAATTATGGTCAGATTTTCCAAATGGAGGGAGAGAGAGAGCTTTGTATGCGTCTCTGTGTGTGGAGTAAAGGTGGTCCAGAGTTTTTTTTCCCTCTGGTTGCGCATGTGACATGCTGGTAGAAATTTAAAATGGATTTAAGTTTGCCTGCATTAAAGTCCCCGGCCACTAGGAGCGCCGCTTCTGGATGAGCCTTTTCTTGTTTGCTAATGGCATTATACAGCTCGTTGAGTGCGGTCTTAGTGCCAGCATCAGTTTGTGGTGGTAAATAGACAGCTATGAATAATATAGAAAATAACTCTCTCGGTAGATAGTGTYGCCTACAGCTTATCACAAGTCCTTGTTTAAAAAGAGTATACGTTAAAATAGCTTTTAGTTCACTCCAGATGTAGGCTTGATCTGAATCTGTGCAACCGTCCCATGTCTGGTAGCGTTATGTGCATTACTGTTTGGCAGTTAGCCTAGAGACCTTGAATTCTTGTAGCTTGTGTGTAATCCTGATTTGTGAAGCTGGCAGAGAAGATGTGTGTGTTGTCCAGGGAAAGCTGGAGAAGTCTGTTCCTATGCATGAGCTGGCTCTMGACATCAGGGAGAAGAGTTTTGGACCCAAACACCCCAGTATGGCCACAGCATTGGTCAACCTGSCTATACTCTGCTGCTAAGTGCCGAGAGGACCAACAATGCTAACAGTTCACTGCATACCAGACACGGGTTCAAATACTTGAAAAATCCTTTCAAATACTTGAGTTTGCCAGGAGTGCCAGATGTACGGGGTTTGCAGTTTTGGGTCTTGTTTTGGTTTATTAAGCCAGGCAAGCTRAAACAAGCARAGATAAGGTGTTTGAATTGATTTTTCACATTAAACCCAGGTCTGCTGCATGCATATTAGGTAAAGATGGGAACTGTTGGAAAGCATACAGCATGRGTATGGTTTAATTTGATTCCCCAGCTTAATTGGACTTCAAATGGAAATTCAGACRGTTTCTCCTGGATTCTGTCTGGACATTGGTCTGACTGTGTGTTATTGTGTGTATGACAAAGAGAAAGCACAGTGAGGCGCTGCCCCTGTATAAACAGGCTAACAAAGTTCTGTTCCATGAGCGGCAGCGCTCCCTATTAATTTATGCTGCTACTAGAACAGCAACATACAGTGCATTTGGAAAGWATTCAGACCCCTTGACTTTTTCCACATTTTGTTATGTTACAGCCTTATTCTAAAATTGATMAAGCAAAAACGSTTTATTTTTTGTGTGCAAATGTATTAAAAATAAAAAACATACCTATTTACATAAGTATTCAGACTCTTTGCTATAAGACATTGAGCTCAGGTGCATCCTGTTTCCATTGATTATCCTTGAGATGTTCGTACAACTTTATTGGAGTRCACCTGTGGTAAATTCAACTGATTGGACATGATTTGCAAAGACACACCTGTCTATATAAGGTGACCGTACATGTCAGAGCAAAAATCAAGCCATGAGGTTCGAAGCAATTGTCCGTAGAGCTCCAAGACAGGATTGTGTAAGGCAAGAATCTGGGGAAYAGTGTCTGCAGCATTGAAGGTCCCCAAGAACACAMTGGCCTCCATTATTCTTAAATGGAAGAAGTTTGGAACCACCAAGACTTTTCCTAGAGCTGACCGGCCGGCCAAACTGAGRAAATCGGGGGAGAAGGGCCTTGGTCAGGGTGATGGCCTAGAACCTGATGGTCACTCTGACAGAGCTCCAGAGTCCATCTGTGGAGATGGGAGAAGCTACTGTACGAGAAGGACAACCATCTATGAAGCACTCCACCAATCAGGCCTTTATGCTAGAGTGGCCAGACAGAAGCCACTCTTCAGTAAAAAGCACATGACACTCCACTTGGAGTTTGCCAAAAGGCACCTAAAGGACTCAGACCATGAGAAACAAGATGATCTGGTCTGATAAAACCATGATTGAACTGTTTGGCCTGAATGCCAAGCGTCACATCTGGAGGAAACCTYACACCATCCTTACGGTGAAGGAGGGATGTTTTTAAGCGACAGAGGCTGGGAGACTAGTCAGCATCGAGGGAAAGATGAACGGAGCAAAGTACGGAGAGATCATTGATGAAAACCTCCAGAGTGTTCAGGACCTGACTGGGGTGAAGGTTCACCTTCCAACAGGACAACGACCCTAAGCACACAGCCAAGACAACGCAGGAGTGGCTTTGGGACAAGTCTCTGAATGTCCTTGAGTGGCCCAGCCAGAGCCCGGACTTGAACCCAATCGAACATCTCTGGAGAGACCTGAAAATAGCTGTGCAGCAACGTTACCCATCCATCCTGACAGAGCTTGAGGATCTGCAGTGAAGAATGGAAGAAACTCCCCAAATACAGGTGTGCCAAGCTTGTAGCATCATACCCAAGAAGACTCGAGGCTGTAATCGCTGCCAAAGGTGCTTCAACAAAGTACTGAGTAAAGGATATGAATACTTATGTTATTTTTTTAATTCTAATACATTTCCAAAAATGTCTAAACCTATTTTTGCTTTGTCATTATGGGATATTGTGTGTAGATTGATGATGGAAAAAACAAATTTCATCAATTTTAGAATAAGGCTTTAATGTAACAAAATGTGGACAACGTCAAGGGGTCTGAATACTTTCAGAATGCACTGTATTTAGCTGGCTAGCTAGCTGGTTGTAGGCTTAAATTGTTTACTAGCTCTTGGTAACCTGAGGCTAAAACTGTTTAGCTAGCTAACATTACTTAGCTACAGTTTTATTTTCTAACTAACTTTAGCTTGCATCACATTTAGTATTTAATTAATTATTTAGACTAGCTGGATACAGGACATTAATGTGCAAAATGAATAATTTGCCAGCTATATTCAACTTACCTTGTTTTGCTTTCTTGCTACTTGCTCCTTCAGAAATTTGTTCTACCTCTTCTTCCCTCCCCTTTTCCCACAAATGTTTTTGAATCCCGTCATGTGACACGTTTATTTCCCAGCCTGCTCTCAGTTTGGTATTCCCACCTCCTCCACATTTTCATTGGTCGCCTGCTCTGAGAACATGTTTGAGTAGGTAACATAACAAGTTAGGTCTATTGTATCAGTCAATGTGAGTGATATTCTTTGTGTTAAGAATTCACTGAGGAATTAGATGTACTTTGCTATGCAAAGAGTTGCCTCTGTTGATTCTAGAGTTCATGGGTGAGTCATCATTATACTGGTAAGCAGCTCCAGAAGTGTTGGGCTATATCAAGTAGGGACGTGAGGTTCCTTTTATACAAACAATATGTAGGATAGTCAAATAGACCTGCAAAAAGAGGTAATCCTAGGCCAAAAGGAGATGCATCGCCTCGTCAAATATGAACAGGTTGCTTTGACCATAACAAAAACAGACCTTTACTTAATTGTTCCAGTGACGGTCAGTGCCGTTTAGGGAGGCCGTTTATTTTGAATTTTTTTATGAGCATGGCCTTTTCTATTACAGCATATTGGATGACTGCCATTCATCTTCCATTCACCCAGCTAAACGTAACATTGATAGGTTTAGGCTACTACTTGATACAAACATTTTCCCTAGCTGATCTAGGGTGTAATAATTACGCCAAACAGTTGTAAACGAGAGTTTCTATTGGACAAATTCTGGTAGGTTTATCCCCGTTTCATTCCGTTTGCTTCTGTTTAAGAAACGTGTTAACAGAATCGGCGGAATGAATACACCCCTGATCACCCGCACACACAGTTTTCTGTGTAGCAGCCACATACAAACAACATCATCACTTTGCTTGTTGTATTATTCCTTCTCGCATCTACGTGCTCTCCTCCTTTCACCTTTTCTCTTCAATGTTGGGCTTCAGTGCTTGTGACCAAGCCAAACCTACCATAACCACGGCTGTGGAAAGATGTTTTGGGGTGGGGTGCAGAATTTCTCCCTGCTATACTGACTAGTATTTTGCTCTGCTCCACTCATACAGGAGTAATAAAGGCCTAGTGCATTTATATATATATACACACACACATATTTATTTATTTTTATTGTGATTAATCAGGAGATGCTTCAGCACCCCCCCCCCCCCTTCCCTCTACATCGTTGTCAATCACAGGAGGCTGCTGAGGGGAGAACAGCTCATAATAATGGCCGGAACAGAGCAAATGGAATGGCATCAAACACATGGAAACCAGCCATTACCTCAGGCCAATTCTCCCCAATTAAGGTGCAACCAACCTCCTGTGATGTCAGTGTCACCATATTAGCTAACGTCGTAGTTAACATAGCTATTAGAACTAACGCGGTAGTTAATCCACTACAATCACACAGTACAGTGTATATCAAGCAGTTTACCAGTTACACCGGTGGGCTCCAGTGGTAATAAATTAATAAAACTGAAAGCTTACCTTGACTTGGAAGAGTTCCAGTGWTGGATAGCCTTAGCCAGCTAACTAACATAAATAGCTGTCACGATCGTCTTTATGTGGAAGAGTGGACCAAGGCGCAGCGTGAAGTGAATACATTACATTTACATTTAAGTCATTTAGCAGACGCTCTTATCCAGAGCGACTTACAAATTTMTACCTTTTTWATTTTTTTATATTTAACTAGGCAAGTCAGTTAAGAACAAATTCTTATTTTTCAATGACGGCCTAGGAACAGTGGGTTAACTGCCTGTTCAGGGGCAGAACGACAGATTTGTACCTTGTCAGCTCYGGGATTTGAACTTGCAACCTTTCGGTTACTAGTCCAACGCTCTAACCACTAGGCTACCCTGCCATACATCTTCTTTTATTTTAACGAAGACGAAACGAAGAACACTGACAAACTATAGAAAACAACAAACGACCGTGAAGCTACAAAACAAAAGTGCAGACACAAGCTACTAACGTTTAGACATAGACAATTACCCACAACCTGCCTAATGCCTATGGCTGCCTTAAATATGGCTACCAATCAGAGACAACAATAGACAGCTGTCTCTGATTGAGAACCAAACCAGGCAACCATAGACTTTCCTAAACACCTACACTGAACACAACCCCATACACTCTACAAAACCCCCTATACAATACAAACACCCTAGACTAGACAAAAAACACATACATCCCCCATGTCACACCCTGACCTAACTAAAATAATAAAGAAAACAAAGATAACTAAGGCCAGGGCGTGACAATAGCATTCCTCTCTGTTTGAGCCAGGTGTTTGAGTAGGCTAAATTAGCTAGCTGCATTAAGTAGTTAAGTAAGTTAAAACATACAACTAAGTATGTCTCTCTCTCCTGCTGCTTCCCCTTAATTTTTGAAGAAATTCCTTTGTTCAAAATGGATAAACTATTGTCTTTTTTTGAGTCAACTACTCACCACATTTTATGCACTGCAGTGCTAGCTATCTGTAGCTTATGCTTTCAGTWTTAGATTCATTCTCTGATCCTTTGATTGGGTGGACAACATGTCAGTTCATGCAACAAMTGCTCTGGCAGGTTGGAGGACATCCTCCAGAATTAGTCATAATTACTGTGTAAATCTATGGAAGGTGGTGAGAACCATGAGCCTCCTAGGTTCTGTACTGAAGTCAATGTACCCAGAGGAGGGTGGAAAAAGCTGCTACTACCCCAGAGAGTGTTGTTGAGGCTACTGCAGACCTTCATTGCAAAACATTTGTGTTTTAATCAGTTATTTGGTGATGTGAATATATTTAGTACAGTTTTTAAAAACTTTTWAAAATGTTTCAGTATTTTTATTTTTATGAAATTGACTGAGTAGGATGGTCKTTCCCTTCCTCCTCTGACGAGTCTCCACTGGTGTGTTCTCATTGTATCTCTAGGGTGATGGTGACTTTGGCTCAATACTAGTTTGAGTTATAGGAGAATATTAAACATGKCCAGTTGGAAACCAAAATACATTATATTCATATCCTCCACTTCAGCTTTTAAGTGGACATTTGTATCTTTATACAGACTTGATTTCATTCATTCACGGTACAGGTACAAACCCTCCCCACTTCACTTTCTATTGTATCTCTGCAAGTAGAAACAACAGTAGATCTGGGTGTGGCTTTGCTGTTCACGTGTTCAACCTCATGTGGTCGCATTCAAGAGCAGGGTGTGTCCTTGTGACTGACTAATGATCGGAACACAAGTAAGGTGATACATTGCATAAAAATGTATGTTTTTTTATGTGACATGCAAACACCTAGGGCTGTATTAGCGCGTGAGTCATGACCACAGTAAAATTCTATGTGACTGCTGAGTCACAGTAATCTCCTCTTCTGCACTCTGGACATGCATTAGTAGTACCCAACTTGCTAATGATCATCAGGTCACTAATGGCCTGGTACTAAGAGATCTATTGTCCCTCCATCAGGTCCTAATGGCCTGGTACTAAGAAGAAAAGATGTATGTTTCTGTCGGCGCGATGCGTGAAAAAACCAGCTGGCTGCACCGACTCCGTTAGCGTCTCTTGACGCACTATAATTGTAGGCTAACTCTGAATTGGTTTAATTTAGGCAAGACCAATTATGTACCAAAGATATCTTAAATTAGTATTTTTTAATGTTTTTCTGCCTCATATAATGGCACAATCATTATTTTAATTCAGGTATTTCTTCAGGCTTGGGCTCATATATAGGCCTATACATAAACTCTAATATGCATAAGGGGTTTTGAATTAATCATCCCTTAGAAAGCACTATCCATTTCGTTGTGTTAAGCTTTGACACAACATCCACGACAACCATGGTTTCACTCAGTTTCAACCTGTTGTTGAACTTCCTTCTTCATATTGATCAATCAAAGCACATACTGTTTTGATTATAAGTGTTTGATGTGATTTTCGATTGCATTCGCATTGATGTCAGAGTGGTTAGAGGGACAATAGAGCTCTGAGTACCAGGCCATTAGGACCTGATGAAGGGACAATAGATCTCTTAGTACCAGGCCATTAGGACCTGATGGAGGGACAAATATCTCTTAGTACCAGGCCATTGGACCTGATAGGGGACAATAGATCTCTAGTACCAGGCCATTAGGACCTGATGGAGGGGCAATAGATCTCTTAGTACCAGGCCATTAGGACCTGATGTGGACAATAGAATAATCTTA
>NW_019942505.1:1178246-1187784 GCF_002910315.2 Salvelinus sp. IW2-2015
GGAACTAGAAGCACAAGCATTTCGCTACACTCGCATTAACATCTGCTAACCATGTGTATGTGACAAATAAAATTTGATTTGATTTGATTTGATTTGATTTTGAGTAGCCTAGTAATATGGCATGTTTTTATATTTTCACAATTAATAGGCTGACATTACTTTTAGCTATCTCACCACCGTACATTTCCATCTCCTCTCTGCTCTCCTTCATTCCTTTCTCCAGCGCCCAGGGAGAAGGGCTCTTAACAGTTGAATTAAATATGTTTCGCTGTGAAAACATGTTACTATCGATGTTCCCAAACAGATTTCACTTGGTTTCCCAAATTAAGCAACAGTGTAGGAGAGCCTATGGCATACAGAGTTTGGGCGGAATATCACCTGTTGCATGGCAAAATAACTGGAGTAGCCTACCCAAAATGAGTGAAAGGAACTTGTGGGAAAGTAGCCTCCATTCTCTCTTTGATTGTATACGGATTACATGTCTTTTTTGTATTGCACCTGTTCCTGCCCATTTGATAATAGGCCGTTCTAAATTAAAACAAATTGTACATATTAGTAAAGACAATAGTCTGATGGGTGAAAATATGATCACTTGATGAGAGAACAGCGTGTGTAGCCTGAGGCAAGGAACAGAGCGCAGCCCACTTATCTTTTGATAAGGCGTTCTATGGTTTGTATCATTCACAATTGAAGTTGCCAAATAACTCTAAATCTAGCATGTAAGACCTGTTTCAAATGATCACTCATCAAGCTCTACATAGCCACTTCATATGTGCACTCTGACTCCGGAATGGGAAAAATATCCATTCAATTTTATTCAACTAAGTTAAATTATATTTTTCTTACTAAAATCATATAATATGAAATAATGGCATGGGACTTATAAGGATATCTTGTCTGCTAAATGAACAAGCCACGGCGTATAGCCAGATAACATACAGAAGGCCAAATCATATTCTGTTCTTCTGAAAAAAAGATTCTTCATATCATAATGTTTCTTTAGACCTGCCTAAAATAAATAATGGATTTATTGTGTGGTGTATATTCAATTGATTTATATATACAGTGGGGAGAACAAGTATTTGATACACTGCCGATTTTGCAAGTTTTCCTACTTACAAAGCATGTAGAGGTCTGTAATTTTTATCATAGGTACACTTCAACTGTGAGAGACGGGAATCTAAAACAAAATCCAGAAAACACATTGTATGATTTAAGTAAGTAATTTGATTTTATTGCATGACATAAGTATTTGATACATCAGGAAAGCACAAACTTAATATTTGGTACAGAAACTTTGTTTGCAATTACAGACATCATACGTTTCTGTAGTTCTTGACCAGGTTTGCACACACTGCAGCAGGGATTTTGGCCATCTCATACAGACCTTCTCCAGATCCTTCAAGTTTCGGGGCTGTCGCTGGGCAATACGGACTTTCAGCTCCCTCCAAAGATTTTCTATTGGTTCAGGTCTGGAGACTGTGCTAGGCCACTCCAGGACCTTTGAGATGCTTCTTACGGAGCCACTCTTAGTTGCCCTGGCTGTGTGTTTCGGGTCGTTGTCATGCTGGAAGACCCAGCCACGACCCATCTTTCAATGCTCTTACTGAGGGAAGGAGGTTTTTGCAAGATCTGCGCGATAACATGGCCCCATCATCCTCCCTCAATACGGTGCAGTCGTCCTGTCCCCTTTGCAGAAAAGCATCCCAAAGAATGATGTTTCCACCTCCATGCTTCACGGTTGGGATGGTGTTCTTGGGGTTGTACTCATCTTCTTCTTCCTCCAAACACGGCGAGTGGAGTTTAGACCAAAAAGCTCAATTTCTGTCTCATCAGACCACATGACCTTTCCATTCCTCCTCTGGATCATCCAGATGTCATTGGCAAACTTCAGACGGGCCTGGACATGCGCTGGCTTGAGCAGGGGGACCTTGCGTGCGCTGCAGGATTTTAATCCATGACGGCGTAGTGTGTTACTAATCGTTTTCTTTGAGACTGTGGTCCAGTCTCTCCAGGTCATTGACCAGGTCCTGCCGTGTAGTTCTGGGCTGATCCCTCACCTTCCTCATGATCATGATGCCCCACGAGGTGAGATCTTGCATGGAGCCCCAGACGAGGGTGATTGACCGTCATCTTGAACTTCTTCCATTTTCGAATAATTGCGCCAACAGTTGTTGCCTTCTCACCAAGCTGCTTGCCTATTTCCTGTAGCCCATCCCAGCCTTGTGCAGGTCTACAATTCTATCCCTGATGTCCTTACACAGCTCTCTGGTCTTGGCCATTGTGGAGAGTTGGAGTCTGTTTGATTGAGTGTGTGGACAGGTGTCTTTTATACAGGTACGAGTTCAAACAGGTGCAGTTAATACATGTAATGAGTGGAGAACAGGAGGGCTTCTTAAAGAAAAGACTAACAGGTCTGTGAGAGCTGGAATTCTTACTGGTTGGTAGGTGATCAAATACTTATGTCATGCAATAAAATGCAAATTAATTACTTAAAATCATACAATGTGATTTTCTGGATTTTTGTTTAGATTCGTTTCTCACAGTTGAAGTGTACCTATGATAAAAATTACAGACCTCTACATGCTTTGTAAGTAGGAAAACCTGCAAAATCGGCAGTGTATCAAATACTTGTTCTCCCCACTGTATATATTGACATGTAGATGTTCCAAAGGCACGCATCAACAGCTTGTATCCATGGAGGCCTGGAGATGCTATATGTGTTTATGTTAATGAAGGTCAATTACCATGAGACTGGCAGTCTTTTGCCTGACATTAACCAACTGACAAAATGTCATGACCGCCACAGCCCTACATACAACTACAGTATGTCTATAACCTGATAATCTATATCAATGTTAATTAATAACTTGGATTCACTTTCTCCCCTGGCTTATAGCAGTTCAAGCATGACTATCTTTATCATGACTGTCATTATCATGACTATCTTTATCTTCACTGTCTTTATCATGACTATCATTATCATGACTGTCTTTATCTTCCCTGTCTTTATCATGGCTGTCTTTGTCATGATTGTCTTTGTTATGGCTGTCTTTGTCATGGCTGTCTTTGTCATGGCTGTCCTTGTCATGACTGTCTCTATCACGACTGTCTCTATCACAACTGTCTCTATCATGACTGTTTTTACCATGAATGTCTTTATCATAAAAGACATCCCATCTCAAGTGTCATTATACAAACAGAAAGATATGTGGAAGTCAATGTTCAACCATATAAAAACTCCTGTTGCTTTTCCAACTGTGGTACATTCTAATAAAGGATAAAGTGTATTACCTAGTGTGGCACAAAAGCAAACAATGCTTGTGGGAAGATCTGTGTGTTCTATATTTGTTTGAGTCAATATTTTGTACTCTGTAGCAAGTTTATCTGAAACCCTTATGCCAAGCTTTATTGTATGTTTAACTGAAAGACTAAGGGTTCTATTCAATCTGTATTGCTGAAGCGTTACAGATTGAGCAATAGAAATGAAAAGGTCATTTCCGATTGAGCCGACATATGCAGAGTTTACCATGAGTGCAATCTCTGCTAACGCCAGAACAWTGCCATTAAATTTCAATCACGRTGTAACACTGAACTCCGCAATACAGATTGAATAGAGCTTGAACTCCCTTCTTGTTGATTTTAATTTAGATTTGTATTCACATTCACAGTGCTATTCCATTGCATCCAGATTTATCCAAGATCCAAGATAGCGTAGCAGTCAGACGTCTTTTGTCCTCGTRGTGTCCTGTGTATAAATCGTGTATATATCTTTTTTCTTCGCATACATTTTTCTTAACCTCAACTTCAACATAATCTCCTGCAATCCGCCTCACCCAATGTGGTATGGATCTGCTATTTTCTTTACTTCGAACCGGAACCCCTAACAAAAGCTAGCCAGCTAACTAGCTAGTAGTCAGCTAGCCACRGCTAGCGGTCATCAGCTACTTTTAGCCAGGACAACTGTCGCCAGTCTGCACAGCGCGATTCAAACCAGAGCAAATCTGACTTATTTTTCTCCATATCTCCGGATTCCTACCTGAAATCCGAACCTAATTACCTACTATCCGATTGGSCACTCCTGGCTAACGTCTCTGTCCCGACGCAAGAACCAACTAGCCTGGAGCTAGCCTTTGCTAAGCCCATCTCCCGGCTAGCCGAAGAGGWAKATCAGCCACTCCTTGGGCTACAATACTCATTTTGCCAATTGGCCTGGATCCCTGCCGACCCATCACAACTGGACTACCGACGTAATTCGACCGAGGGGGTTTTTCAACTGGCTCCTCCATCGCAATGTCCCCTGAATGTCCATCTGCTAGCCTGCTAGCCGCGGCCTGCTAGCTGTCTAGAGCATATTGGACTGTTAGCTTAAGAGGCCCACCGGACAATTTCTTTGGCCACTATACCTATTTTGCCAATTGGCCTGTACCCTTTCACCACATGGAYCCCTGCTGATCCACAACGACTGGTCTGCCGACGTTACAGCACGAGGGGGCTACAACTGACTTKTTCCGTCACGACGTCCCTCTAAGGCCCTTCTGCTAGCTTGCTAGCCCCGGCCTGCTAGCTGCCTGAATCGCCGTGTCTCCGGCCCGCCTGAGCCACTCACTGGACCTCTATGACCACTCGGCAACACATGCCTCTCCCTAATGTCAATATGCCTTGTCCATTGCTGTTTTGGTTAGTAATTATTGCCTTATTTCACTGTAGAGCCTCAAGCCCTGCTCAATATGCCTTAGTTAACCCTTTAGTTKCACCTCCCACACATGCGGTGACCTCACCTGGTTCAAATGATGTTTCTAGAGACAATATCTCGCTCATCGTCACTCAATGCATAGGTTTACCTCAACTGTATTCACATTCTACCATACCTTTGTCTGTACATTATGCCTTGAATCTATTCTACCGTGCCCAGAAACCTGCTRSTTTTACTCTCTGTTCCGAACGTACTAGACGACCAGTTCTTATAGCCTTTAGTCGTACACTTATCCTACTCCTCCTTTGTTCCTCTGGTGATGTAGAGGTTAATCTAGGCCCTGCAGTGCAGAGCTTCACTCCCACTCCCCTGGCACTCTCAGTTGTTGACTTCTGTAACTACAATAGCCTTGGTAACATGCATGTTAACATTAGAAGCCTCCTCCCTAAGTTTGTTTTATTCACTGCCTTAGCACACTCTGCCAACCCGGATGTCCTAGCCGTGTCTGAATCCTGGRTTAGGAAGACCACCAAAAACCCAGAAATGTCCATCCCTAACTATAACATTTTCCAACAAGATAGAACTGCCAAAGGGGGCGAAGTTGCAATCTACTGCAGAGATAGCCTGCAGAGTTCTATGTTACTATCCAGGTCTGTGCCCAAACAATTTGAGCTTCTACTTAAAAAAAWYTCCCTTTCCAGAAACAAGTCTCTCACCGTTGCCGCTTGCTATAGACCACCTTCTGCCCCCAGCTGTCCCCTGGACATCACATGTGAATTGATTGCCCCCCCATCTATCTTCAGAGCTTGTGCTGTTAGGTGACCTAAACTGGGATATGCTTAACACCCCAGCCATCCTACAATCTAAGCTTGATGCCCTCAATCTCACACAAATTGCCTCAATGAACCTACCAGGTACAAGCCCAAATCCGTAAACATGGGCACCCTCATAGATATCATCCTAACCAACCTGCCCTCCAAATACACCTCTGCTGTCTTCAACCAGGATCTCAGAGATCACTGCCTCATTGCCTGTGTCCGTAATGGGTTTACGGTCAAACGACCATCCCTCATCACTGTCAAATGCTCCCTAAAACACTTCAGCAAACAGGCCTTTCTAATCGACCTGGCCCGGGTATCCTGGAAGGACATTGACCTCATTCCGTCAGTAGAGGATGCCTGGTTATTCTTTAAAAGTGCTTTCCTCACCATCTTAAATAAGCACACCCCATTCAAAAAATTTAGAACCTGGAACAGATATAGCCCTTGGTTCACTCCAGACCTGACTGCCCTTGACCAGCACAAAAACATCCTGTGGCGTTCTGCATTAGCATCGAATAGCATGATAGACGTGATATGCAACTTTTCAGGGAAGTTAGGAACCAATATAAACAGGCAGTTAGGAAAGCAAAGGTTAGCTTTTTCAAACAGAAATTTGCATCCTGTAGCACAAACTCCAAAAAGTTCTGGGACACTGTAAAGTTCATGGAGAATAAGAACACCTCCTCCCAGCTGCCCACTGCACTGAGGCTAGAAAACACTATCACCACCGATAAATCCGTGATAATTGAGAATTTCAATAAGCATTGTTCTATGGCTGGCCATGCTTTCCACCTGGCTACCCCTACCCCGGTCAACAGCCCTGCGCCCCCCACAGCAACTTGCCCAAGCCTCCCCCATTTCTCCTTCACCCAAATCCAGATAGCTGATGTTCTGAAAGAAGTGCAAAATCTGGACCCATACATATCAGCCGGGCTAGACAATCTGGACCCTCTTTCTAAAATTATCCGCCGCAATTGTTGCAACCCTTTGATAGCCTGTTCAACTCCTTTTCCTGATCGTCTAGGATCCCCAAAAGTTGAAAGCTGCGCGTCATCCCATCTCAAAGGGAGAGCCACTCGCACCCAAACTCTACAGACCTAATCTATCCGTACCTCCAATATCTAAGGTTTTCCGAAAGCCACGTAAAAACAGATCACGACCAAATTTCGAAACCCACAGTACCTTCTCCCTATGCAATCTGGTTTCGAACGTGGCAATGGCAACCTACACCACGTAGGCTAAACAGGAATTCATAAACCGCCTCGATAAGAACAATACTGCAGCTGTATTCATCAACCTGGCCAAGGCTTACTCTTCATCACCACATTCATTTATGGCAGACTAACACCTTGTTTCTCAAAATGATGCCTCGCCTGGTTCACCAACTACTCTCGATCAAGTATTCAGGTGTCAAATCGAAGCGGCTGTCTGCCGACCCTTAGCAGCTCTCATGGGAGTTGCCCACAAGATTCCAATCCTACGTGGCGACTTTTTCTCTTGACACATCAATCGATGTCGCTCTGCAGCTGAGTTCCTATCACCTCTACGGCAGACGAACCATTCATAGATATACTTCTGCCCATTCTACATTGTGTATAACCTCACCTCAGACGACGCTCAATGATGACAACTTCTCCTTGCATTGGCCCCAACTCTCTTAATGCAAGTAAACTAAATGCACTGGTCTTCAAACCGACGCTGGCCCACACGCTGCGCGCCCTCCCGCATCACTACTCTGGCAGCTTTTACTTTAGCAATACGTGGGACAATACAAATACCTAGCGGATGTCTTGGTTACGACTGTAAACTCTCCTCGTACAGACGCAAACATTAAAACATCTCCAAAACCTAAATTAAATCTAGAACTCGCTTCCTATATCGCAACAAGCATCCTTCACTTATGCTGCAAACAAACCTTGCAAAACTCAGACCCATCTTCCGATCCTCCGACTTCGGTGATGTCTTCCTATAAATGCTCCAACATCTACGCAACCAAATGGTGCAGTCTTATCACAATGTCCCATCGTTTGTCACCAAAGCCCCCATACACTACCCCCCTTTTGCGACACCTTTATGTTACCCCGGGGCGGCCTATCCCGCATATGAGTTTGGCCTACGCTCAAGCTACTCGCGCCAACCCAGAAGGCTAAGTAGTCTCAAAGTCCTTGATTAGAGTTAGAGCCCGATAATCTCCAACTCATTGGTCACCATAGACAGCACCCCACCGTAGCACCAGGATCCAGAGGTATCCATAACTGTCACCCCCCAAGCCAATTCCGTCCTTTGCGTTGTCTTATCTATCTGCCTGCCAATGACTGGAACGAACTGCAAAAATCTCTGAAGCTGGAGACTCATATCTTCCTCACTAGCTTTAAGCACCAGCTGTCAGAGCAGCTCACAGTTCACTGCACCTGTACATAGCTCATCTGTAAATAGCCCATCCAACTACCTCATCCCCATACTGTTATTTATTTGATTTATTTTCCTCCTTTGCACCCCAGTATCTCTACTTGCACACTCATCTTCTGCACATCTATCACTCCAGTGTTTAATTGCTATGTTGTAATTATTTCGCCACTATGGCCTATTTATTGCCTTTATCTCCCTTGTCCTACCTCATCTGCACACATTGTATATAGACTTTTTTCTATTGTATTATTAACTGTATTTTTGCTTATTCCATGTGTAACTCTGTGTTGTTGTMTGTGTCGCACTGCTTTGCTTTATCTTGGCCAGGTCGCAGTTGTAAATMAGAACTTCTTCTCAACTAGCTTACCTGGTTAAATAAAGGTGAAACATAAAATAAAATGTAGCTTTCATCAACTGCATGTGTGTGWTTCCATGTACAAATGATGAGGTACTGTAAGCAACACCATAAATAAAATTATTGAAATACTAAATAACTGTCAATAGTACCATTGTGTGTAATCAACCGCCCATGTATTACTTCAGAATGTGACTCATCGCTATAAAAGCTATAACATAACCCTGAATACAGTAATTGGTAGTAATCCCTTMAACAGTATTTGAATGAATTGAAATAAAACCTACAAACAGTACATAGATTGGGAACTATTACAGTTGAACTATAACTTACACTCAGAGCAAACATTGTTACTCTTTAATAAAAACATTTATTCTATTTTACCTACATACAGTTGCAGAACAAAGGTGCCTCGAGAAAGGACCCGAGGCTTATAATCGGGTCCTTTCTGGGTCAGGTAGGGTGTGGCCAGGCAAGCCAATAGCTGTGGGGCATTAACAGAAACCGTAGAAACCAGTCCTGACCATATACACATAACACAATGGAACAGAGCCATGGCTGTGGAACCGATGCTGGCAGTGAGTCATAGGATCTTTGAACTCTATAGTGTGAGYGTGTGAGAGTTACAGAATGTGGGAGAGAAACAGGGTTGAACTACACAATACAGCCCTGATGTCCCTCTGACTGACTGAATAAAAGGTGTGGTCCTACCAGGGCTATTCAACAGGTAGGACCAGGGTAGTTTAGTTTTAGTTAGACAATACACAACATCAGTAGTCATTGGAGTTAGAGGGCGGTACAGTTAGTTTTGCCAGATATGACTGTGGGAGAATTGGGAAACACATAGAAGGCTTGAAAAGTAGAGTGCTCTACTCACAGTGGTGCACAGCCATAAATCAAGAGGCAGACCACATAGGGTGCCCTCGATAATTATTGGGACAGTGAAGCATTTTTTCTTCTTTTGGCTACATACTCCAAAAGTTCGGATTTGAAATCAAATAATGACTATGAAGTTAAAGTACAGACTGTCAGCTTTAAMTTGATGGTATTTTCATCCATATCGGATGAACCAGTTTGAGCTTGTGACTCTAAAAATGTGTTGGATGCATTTGCGTTATGTTCTGTGTTTCAGATGATTTTGTGTCCAATAGAAATGAATGGTGAATAATGTATTGTGTCATTTTGGAGTCACTTTTATTGTAAATAAGAGTATAATATGTTTCTACATTAATGTGGATGCTACCATGATTATGGATG
>NW_019942505.1:1192164-1193087 GCF_002910315.2 Salvelinus sp. IW2-2015
AAGAGATGAGTCTTCAGTAAAGACTTAAATGTCAAGACATGGTCTGCATCTCTCACATGGATAGGCAGACCATTCCATCAAAATTGAGCTCTATAGAAGAATGCCCTGCCTCCAGCTGTTTGGTTAGAAATTCTAGAGACAATAAGGAGGCCTGRGTATTGTGACCGTAGCGTATGTATAGGTATGTACGGCAGGACCAAATRGGAYAGATWGMTAGGCGCAAGTCCATGTAATGCTTTGTAYGTTAGCAGTAAAACCTTGAAATCAGCCCTWGCCTTAATAGGAAGACAGRGTAAAGACGCTAACACTGGAGTAATATGATCCCATTCTTTGGTTCTAGTCAAGATTCTAGCAGCTATATTTAYCACTAACTGAAGTTTATTTAGTGCTTTATCCGGGTAGCCGSAGAGTAGATCATTGRAYCAGTTCAATCTAGAAGTGACAAAAGCATGGATTAGCTTTTCTGCATAATTTTGGGACAAAACCTTTCCGATTTTAGAAATGTTACGAAGACGGAACAATGCTGCCTTTGAAATATTATTGTTTGTCCAAAGAGAGGTCAGTGTCCAGAATAATGCCGAGGTTGTTTAGTTTTATTTGAGACGACTGTACAACTATCAATATTAATTGTCAGATATCTTTGTTTCTTGGGACCTAGAACTAGTATCTCTGTTTTGTCCGAGTTTAAAAGTAAAACATTTACCGCAATCCACTTATGTCTGAAACAATGGCTTCCAGGGTAGGGAATTTTGGGGCATCACCATGTATCAGCGAAACAACACAGCTGTGTGTTGTCCGCATACCATTGAAAGTGTTTCCGAATGACATCACCAAGAGGTAGAATATATAGTGAAAACAATAGTGGTCCTAAAACGGAACCAATGAGGAACACCTGATTTGTCAGAGGACACACCATCCACCGA
>NW_019942505.1:1200022-1213431 GCF_002910315.2 Salvelinus sp. IW2-2015
GCAGCTGGAAGTTTTAGAGGCCATGACTATTTTCGTGAACGTGTTGAGAGATACAGGATTAAAACACTTGAGTGTCTCCATTGATCCTAGCTCCTGGCAGTTTTGTGRKYACTCAGGACAACTGAAWTTTGGAGAAATATGCAGATTCAAAGAGTTGTCTGTAATTTGCATGAAATCATGAACTACTTTTACGAAAATATCACCACTGCTGAACTGAAGGCCATCCTCTGTTGGGGAATGCTGKTTTTTAGTTATCTTTGCGACAGTATCAAAATASATTTTGTATTGTTTTTAATTTGTATCAGTTAGGTTGGAYAAGTAGGCTGATAGAGCAGCAGTGAGGGTTCTTTGATATTGTATGGTACTGTCTTTCCAAGCTAGTCGGAAGACTTCCAGTTTGGGGGAGCACCGTTTCCATTCCAATTTTCTGGAAGCTTGCTTCAGGGCTCGGGTGTTTTCTGTATACCAGGGAGCTAATTTATTGTGACAAAGGAATTTTWGTTTTAGGGTATTACGCAAGGTTCAATTTAGATCCTCAGTTAGTTGGTTAATTGTTTTTTGTTGTTCAGCATCCTTGGGTAGGAGTCTGGAAGGGCATCTAGGAATCTTTGGGTTGTCCGAGGATTTATAGCTCGCCTTTTGATAATCCTTGGTTGAGGTCTGAGCAGATTATTTGATGCGATTGCAATGGTGGTCCGATAGTCCAGGATTATGAGGAAAATCATTTAGATCCACAARATTTATTRCATGGGACAAAACTAGATCCAGGGTATGACTGTGACAATGCGTAGGTCAGGAGACATGTTGGACAAAACCCACTGAGTCGATGATGGCTCCGAATGCTTTTTGGAGTGGGTGTGTGGACTTTTCCATGTGAATATTGAAATCCCCCAAAATGTGAATATTATCTGCCATGACTCCAAGGTTCCGGGAACTCAGTGAGGAACGCTTTATACTGGCCAGAAGCTATAAAAAGTGATTGAGTAGGCTGCATAGATTTCATGACTAGAAGCTCAAAAGACAAAAAAAAWTGTTTTTGTGAATTTAAATATGKTGCCATAAATGTTAGTACCTAATTAACACTTCAATATTCATCATTATTCACGATTCATTCAGGATTATCTGTAATCATGGTAGCATCCACATTATTAATGTAAAAGTGTTTAGAAGCATATTCTATTCTTATTTACAATACAATGACTCCAAAATGACACAACACATTATTTATCAGTACTTTTAATCCCCTAAAATCAAATTTCGACTCATCAGACCCAAAGGACAGATTTCCACCAGGCTAATGTCCATTGCTCGTGATGTCCCAAGCAAGTCTTCTTTTTATTATTGGTGTTCTTTAGAAGTGGTTTCTTCTTTAGAAGTGGTTCTTTGCAGCAATTCGACCATGAAGGCCTAATTCACACAGTCTCCTCTGAACTGTTGATATTGAACTCTGTAGCATTTAGTTGGGCTGCAATCTGAGGCTGGTAACTCTAATGAACTTATCCTCTGCCACCAGGTAACTGTGGGACTTCCTTTCCTGTGGCGGTCCTCATGAGAGCCAGTTTTATCATAGCGCTTGATTGTTTTTGCGGCTTTCAAAGTTTCTTGAAATTTCCACATTGACTGACCTTCATGTCTTAAAGTAATGATGGACTGTCGTTCTCTTTGCTTATTTGAGCTGTTCTTGCCATAATATGGACGTGGTCTTTTACCAAATAGTGCTATCTTCTGTATACCACCCATACCTTGTCACAACACAACTGATTGGCTAAAATGTGTTAAGAAGGAAAGAAATTCCACAAATTTACTTTTAACAAGGCACACCTGTAAATTGAAATGTATTCCAGGTGACTACCTCATGAAGCTGGTTGAGAGAATGCCAAGAAAGTGCAAAGCTGTCATCAAGGCAAAGGGTGGCTACTTTGAAGAATCTCAAATATAAAACACATTWTGATTTGTTTAATASTTTTTTGTTTACTATATGATTCCATATGTGTTATGTCACGGCCGTCAAAGGAAGAGGACCAAAGCGCAGCGTTGTGAGCGTACATATTCCTTTTATTTAGGATGATGCCGACAAAAACAATAAACAATACAAAAACAACCGTGAAGCTTAAGGCTCTAGTGCCACAAACAAAGACAACTTCCCACACTGAAAGGAGGGAAAAMGGCTACCTAAGTATGGTTCCCAATCAGAGACAAKGATAGACAGCTGTCCCTGATTGAGAACCATACCCGGCCAAAATATAGAAAACAAAAKCATAGAWTGCCCACCCCAAATCACACTAGATTGTGTGGTCTGTCATCTTTTTGGAGGGGAGAAGACAGGCAGAGGTCACTTTACAGAGTTAACSKTTCATAAGTTTTCTCCTTGGYGTTACTGCATGTTCATTCCTGTCAAAATTGCATGTTCTTTGATAATTGCAGAGGAGGGACAGACAGAAATCAAATTGATAAATGCTGAAAATCATACATTACAGTCATTGTCAGGGCATGAGAAAGACACTCCTGTGGTTTTATCTGGGTGTGGATCTCTCCTTTGAAGAGGAAAGCTGCAGGGCACACAGGAACATAAAGTCTCTCACTCACTCTCTCTCACTCTCTCTCTCACTCTCTAAGTAACATGTGTGTACAAAAGAAAGTGGGGACTAGAGGGATGAGAGTGGGACATGGCTATGCCATTTACCCACCCCCCTTTCTCATTGGTCAGTAGCAGAATTAGGCCCAATGAGTTTCTATGTCTAAGCCCTGAGTTGCATTACAGACACACTGGTAATCCTTAGAGTATGTTGAGAAAAGGCTGAAGTTTTGTGAAGATGAGAGGAAATRACTCATATGAGTGAGTGTGTGAGCAGGAGAACCAGGCCGATGACCTCAGCTAATTATTTTCTTACTCATTCATTCACTTTTAACTTACATATCAGAAACTTGGACTGATACATCTCACCGCAGCTGCCACGTAACTAGTACCAGCCTATATGACATACAGAGCCTAGAGAAAGTCTACACACCCCATGCACAATCTGCACATTTTGCTGTCTTAAAATTAKATCTAAAAGTGATTAAATTGGATTTCATTCCTACCGATCTACATACTGTAACCTACTCCACAAGTGAAAGYAAATGTATAGAACATTTTGCGTCTTCACACCCCAGAGTTAATACTGGGTGGAAGCACCTTTGGCAGCCATTACAGCTGTGAATAATACAATTCTAAAAACTTTAGACAGCTCTTAGGGCAACTTTTATCCATTGNGGCAGCCATTACAGCTGTGAATAATACAATTCTAAAAACTTTAGACAGCTCTTAGGGKAACTTTTATCCATTGTTTTTGGACTGAGACTGGACCACCCTGGAATACTCAACACCTCTTGGAAAGCCATTCTTAAGGATCTTTGGCTGAAAAATACACCTTTTTACCTGTGCTTTGCACCTTTCATATTCAATTTGATATTGACAAACCACCCAGTCCCTGCCGGGAACAGGCATACCAATAAGATGATTTTTTCCCCCTCCGCAAATCATTAACATAACTTGCATTGGCTTGAACAAATGTAAATCAACTTTTCCATGTACAACATGGAAAAGTAACATGATTTTTTRCCTTCTGGTTARATGGAAATATGCAAACAAGCAATAGCTTGTTCTTGCACGCTGCAGATGTCAAGTACCCTGCCAAGGTGTTAAGGGAAAAGAACAGGGCCCACATCCACAAAACCTTCTTACGAAGAAATGTCTTCTTAACTGACATTTTTTCCTTAACTAGACTTAAGAAGAAAGTTAAGCAAAGTTGCTATTCCTCAAATGTTATTGGAAATGTTCTTGCGCTATTTCTTATGTTTCTCCTTAAGCAAGAAGTTAAGAAGAAATTAGATCCTTGAACATAAAGTTATTGGAAATGTTGTTAATTCCAAGATAGCCAAACCCTTGTCTTAAATTCAGGGCAGTAAGAGAAAAAGCTCATGAACGCAATTGAACATGTTTAATTCACTCACAAACTTAATCTGAAAGTTTCAGTATTGATTATTTAAATCCAAGAACATGTTTTAGAACAGTAATCTCAGTAAGAAATATGCTAACATGATTGCCATTGCCATTGCTAGCTAAAWAGCTAGCTAAAATTGTCAACTAGAAACAAAAGTTTGAAAGAAAACATATTGTTGAGGAATTGCACTTACGAACTATCTTATAAACTTTTTTTTTCTTAAGAAGCTTCTAGTGTTTTGTGAATCTGGGCCCAGTACTTTAATCGCATCTGGGGTGAGTTTTCCAGGTGTACAATGCCCGGAGTAATGACTCATCCCATGGGGGCTATAAAGTGGTACTTTTGTCGGTACTGCAGACTCCCACAGTAGATGGAACACGCATAAAGTTGAGTGAAACTTAATACAATGGTACCTGAGTATGTGCATAAAATCACAAAAACTATTAAGGAACAATGGACTGTTGTGTTGAAGGAAAAGAACAGGAGATTTTCTTGCGAGATATCAGTGTGTGAGTAAAAGACAGGTCTGTTTGGGGAGAACGTTGTCTGGGTGTCACGTGAAAGATCAAATTGTACCGTAAAGTTTCAATGAACTGCATGCATCTCTGCAACTTGTTTCTTGGTAGGATAACATGTACAGGTAAATAGCCACTCAGTGTGTCAATCTATGTGCTCAGGAAACATGGCAAAGCTCACCTGTCACAGCATGTCAAAGTTATACTGTGTGTTGACTGACTGATTGATTGACCTACCTGGGGCTAATAGAAGCAGGCGTGTCCATGCTTTCAACCAGACACTTTTACGGGAGAGGAATTCCAACTCTTTATGGGTGTGTGCACATTTATATGTCTGTGTGAGTTCCTACAAGCCATATATAGAGTGAGATGGGGAGAGTGAAGTTACGAAACAATAGTATATTTTCAATATTTYCGTATCCACACATACAGTACATATCTATTGATCCTCTTCCATCTCCTTCTGCATCCTAGTGTATCAAAGTGGGGGGAGGAGCCCTGCCCTGTCCCACATGAGGTAATGACTACCTGTAATCCTCCCTTCTCTATTCCACCCTTCTGCCTCTCCCACCCATGTCCTCCTCCCACCGTCCTGCGCTTCTGCCTGAGCAGCATAAAAAGGGAACAGTGGCTGGGCCGTGCACACATTCTTCTCCTCATCCAAGGCAGGCAGACTCCTCTCAGCAGCCATGTCCTTCTCAAATCTAGCATGTCCTACAGCAGCAGCGGCGTGGGAGGCGGAGGTGGACCATGTCCATGAGGTCTGGAGGTGGAGGTGGAATGGGTATGGGAGGGCTCCTCCGCTTCTCTCGATGGGTGGTGGTGGCGGTGGAGGAGGCCGCGTCACTGCCATGAGGGCCGGCAGTGGTGTATGGAGGTGCAGGAGGCTCTGGGGTGCGCTCTCTAGCTCCTCGTTCGGTCCGGCGGCGGAGGTGGTGGTGGCGGTTATGGTTTCGAACTGGGAGGGGGTGGCCGGCGGCGGTGCGGTTTTAGTGTTGTGGCTTGGGACGGGGTTTTGGTATGGACAGTGGAGCCGACATTAATGTGTCGCCAACGAGAAGGCCACAATGCAGAACCTGAACGACCGCCTGTCCACCTACTTGGAGAAGGTGCGCATGCTAGAGGCGGCCAACGCCGAGCTGGAGCTGAAGATCCGTCAGTTCATGGAGAGCAAGACTCCCCAGCGCTGCGACTACTCTCGCTTCTACGCTATTATCGCCGACCTGCAGGACAAGGTACGTGACCGTGTTTCCTAGATGGCAGAGCACTCAATAACGACATCACAGCATGTAAAACATGATTAATGTCTGCAATGTGACAATGTTATCCTTTGCTAGAAAGTACAGGGTACAGTCAAGTTTAACTAGAATGATATATGAACATTGGAAAATGCTAATTATATGCATTTGTTATAAATTGATTCAACATAGGCACCAAAAGATAGATGCAAAGACAGTATGACATATTCAGCTGAAGCATTGAATAAGCCGATCATTAAGCCATTATCTTCTCTCTCTTAGATCCCCTATGCGTTGCAGAAGGCGCAATTTGTTTCTTGATTATGTTACATGTACTATTATTTAAGTGGCTACTGGAAACTTCAAAATTCATGATTACAGAATGTGGGATCAAACTGTGTGTGTCATGGTTCAGTGTGGAATTTCCACGTATGCCCATCTAATTGTGTTTTGCCATCCTCCACCTCTCAGATCCAGGCTGCCACTGCCTAGACGGAGCATCTATCTCAGCATCGACAACGCAAAGCTCGCTGCGACGACTTCAGAAACAAGTAAGTACACCCAACACCATCAACAGATACCAGTCCACTGCTGGTGCATTACATTAACCAAATGGAATAACGCCAAATCTGTAAAACCCTCATACTGTTTTTATCATTTTGTGTTAAATCTATAAAAAAGGAAACCAAATGACATTACCCTTCAGCTCCACCATAACCACACCCTCCCAACAGACATATCAGAAGCCTGGTATTAACTGTTCTGATATTTTTCCAAAACTTAATGGAATACTAGAATCTATAACCCCCTGCTTATTCTCACAGAGGACACAATTCAGGCAGTTCTTTGACCTAAGCTCTCTCCTCTCTCAGGTATGAGAAGAGCTGGCGCATCGTAGTCAGTGAGGCTGACATCGCGGGCTGAAGAGGATGCTGGACGAGATGACATGGGCCAGATCTGACCTGGAGATGCAGATCGAGGGCTGAAGGAGGAGCTCATCTATCTCAAGAGAACCATGAGGAGGTGGGTGGGCTGATGGAACACATCCATACAGTCCTTAATGTATTACATCTATTGACCATGTCAACCTGCTATGGGTCTTCATTAGAACACCATTGCTGGCTTTCAAGCACATTGTTAAGCAATGGTGTTCAAATGTATATGAAGACAGAGGGCAGGTCAAGTTGTTACCATCAGGCAGAGGTTAGTCATTCTTAATCCTTTAACTACCCTATGTGTTTTCCTCAAAGGAGCTGCTGCCATGAGGACGCAGATGACTGGACAAGATCAACGTGGAGTGGACGCAGCACCAGGAGGACCTGACCAGAGTCATGGCTGAGATCCGTGAGCAGTACGAGCCGTTAGTGCCAAGAACCAGCGCGACTGGAGGGCTGGCGTTTCCAGACCAAGGTAGAACCTCTAGAACCCCTAAACTATGTTCATGGTGTAGATGTTCCTTTACTTCTAGTTGGTAACATTGTCACATTCTATCATGAGCTGAAATGTTGGTTTGTTTCTGTGACGATTGACCACTTATTGTGTTTTACAGACAGAGACGTTGAACCAGGAGGTGGCGTCCAGCACAGAGGTTCTCCAGACCTCCAAGTCAGAGATTTCGGAAATCCGTCGCACACTGCAGGGCCTGGAAATTGAACTGCAGTCACAGCTCAGCATGGTGAGCTGTAATTACAAACATCTGACCAAGGACCACAGTTTAGGGCACATTACGTACACAACTTTCTACAACTATTATCAAAAATCAACATTTMACTCTTTCATCATTCTCTACCATCCCTCAAGTATCTCACTTTCACCTGGACTCTAACACTATCCCTCAAGTTGTTGTAGCCAGGCACCACTCCATTACTATAGCTAACATCTACCTGCCTTCACATTCAACTAGAGCTAACTTTTTCAGTATGACAGTAAACATTCCAAATTCCAAACCTACTCCCACATTTTTTGAAGCATCATCTCTGTCTCTCCCGGCCAATAGAAAGGCTCCCTGGAGAACACGCTGGCGGAGACGGAGGGCCGRTACTCCATGCAGCTGGGWCGCCTCCAGAACCAAGTGACCAGTCTGGAAGAYCAGCTAATGTCTCTCCGCAGRGACATGGAACGCCAGGGCCAGGAGTACAAGATGCTGCTGGACATCAAGACACGCCTGGAGATGGAGATCGCTGAGTACAGGAGGCTGCTGGACGGAGAGGCTAGCGGGTAAGGCAGGAAGCGATTGGACAGAGGGGGGCCAATGAGACAGACAGGGATGTGGGAGGATAGTGTTACATCTTTGTGGGATGGGAAGAGGGGTGATAGGGGACCTTGAAATACATGAAAATGAATTTATGTCTCCTTTAACATTTGATTTTAAAAACAATGTTCATTTGAAGTTGACCTTACCATGAGCCATGGTTACTTTTGACATGAATCTACTGCTATGTGATTGTGACTTTTTATTAGATACTTATTATGATCATAGATGCTAATATGCTAATCATGAGTTTCCCTTCCTCACAGCCTCAGCTCTTGAAATCTTGGCCACGGCTCCTCCAGCTCGCACGTCAGCTCCTCTAGCTCCGGCCTCAGCTCTGGTGTCAGTTCCTCCATCTCGGCCACAGCTCCTCCACCTCCACCACACGCAAAGTGGTGATCGTCACAGAGGAAATAGTGGATGGCAAGGTTGTCTCCACAAGTCAAACCAAACATACCACTTAAGGTTCCACACACACAGCGAGCACTGCAGCAAGCAATGGGTTACCCCCATAGAATATAATTACTGAGAATGGGTATAGGAAATGAGAGGCCAGCACATGGAATATTACTGCTCCACAGTGCTTTGTTCATGCAACCTAAAATACAACGTTACAACTTATACAAAGTCTTCGTCAGATGAAAAATCCCTATTTTCATTGTCTGTCTTATTTGCTAAGGGCAGCTCTGGTTACTCTAATTTAAGATGTGAATTCCATCCTCCTATTCTTTCTAGAATGGCTAAAGCCCTCAGATACCCATCATGGAACATTGACTTGAATGGGGATTTATTTTCTGGTAATTCTATTTCTATAGTTAACACCTCCAGAAACATATTCTAACGACATTTGGATGGGACACCAACAACAGGTCTATGCAAGTAGGTTAGGAGCAAGAGCGTCCTAGGTTTTGTTATTGAATCGATGTAGCCAGAGGAGGATGGAAAACAGCTGTCTCTGGCTACACCAGGGTGCTACCATAGAGGGTCCTGTAGAGACTTCTGTAGACCTTCATTGTGAAAGTGTGTTTTAGGAAATCAGGTATTTGGGTGAGTGAGTAATATTTGGTATGGTTTTATCTAAAAGCATAACTTTTAATTTGTAAATATTTAGTATTTTTCAGAAATCACTGAGTAGGGTGGTCCTCATATTCCTCCTCTGAAGAGCTCCACTGTTACACATTATCAGTAGGCATTGGAGTTAGAGGATGGTAGAGTTAGTTTTACCAGATATGACTGTGGGAGACTTAGGATAATTGGGAACTCTTGAAAAGTTGGTGCTCTACTCACAAGTGGTGCACAGCCATAATCAAGATGCAGACCACATATACACACAAAAATATATTTTTGAAATGTAACCTTTACTTAACTAGCAAGTCAGTTAAGAACAAATTCTTTATTTACATTGATGGCCTTTCTGGGGAATAGTGGGTTAATGCCTTGTTCAGGGAAGAACGACAGATTTTTAGCTTGTCAGCTCGGGGAATTCATAATCCAGCAACCTTTAGGTTACTGGCCCAACGCTCTAACCACTAGGCTACCTGCCACCCTAATTACATGGCACACCTGCTCGTCAAAAAACCTAATTCCAATATCATGGGCATTAATATGGAGTTGTGTCACGAATACCACCGAAGGTGGCTCCCTTCCTGTTTCGGATGGCGCTCGGCGGTCGCGTCGCCGGTCTAACTAGCTGCCACCGATCCTCTTTTCCTTTTCGTTTGTTTTTGTCTAATGTTTTCACCTGTTCTCTTGTTGGGGTTTTGGGATGGGTGTTATTTAAGTTCGTTTAGTCCCGCTGGTGTTTGTTGTGGGCTTGTTGTTATTTTACGGTAGTGGTGTTTGTTTCTTTTGGTTTTCGCTGTCAGGTATTTTGGTAACTATGGTTTTGAGTTTGTTGGCCTGTGTTTTGGGCGTCACCCATGTTTTGTAACTGGTTATCCGTGCGAAAGGACATTAAAGCGTTTTTTCCCGTCAAACTTCTGCTCTCCTGCGTCTGACTCCACACCCATCACTCTCCAGACGTTACAAGTTGGTCTCCTTTGCTACTATAAAGCATCCACTTTCTTAGAAGGCTTCCCACTAGATGTTGGAAACTTGCTGCGGGTACTTGCTTCCATTCAGCCACAAGAGCATTAGTGTGGTCGGGCCTGATGTTGGGTGATTGGGCCCTGGTTCGCAGTCAGCTTTCCAATTCATCCCAAAGGTCTTCCGATAGAATATCATTGTATGCTGTGAATTAAGATTCCTTCACTGGGATAGGGGCCTATCCCGAACATGAAACCAGCCCCAGAAATTATTCCCCACCAAGCATTACAGTTGGCACTATGCATTAGGGACAGTGCGTTTTCTCCTGGCATCTTCCAAACCCAGATTAGTCGTCGACTGTCCAGATGGTGAAGCGTGATTCATCTCAGAGACACGTTTCCATGTTCTAGAGTCCAATGGAGGTGAGCTTTACACCACTCTAGCTGAAGCTTGGCATGGCACATGGTGATCTATGCTTGTGCGGCAGTTCGGCGTCGGAAACCTATTTCTTTAAGCTCCAGGCTAACTGTTTTTGTGCTGACCTTCCTGCTTCCAAGGCAAGCTTTTTGGAACTCGGTATGAGTGTTGTAACGAGGAAGACTATTTTTACACGTTCAGCATCGGCGGTCCGTTGTGGAGCTTGTGTGGCTAATACTCGCGCTGAGCGTTGTTGCTCTAGAGGTTTTCACTTCAAATATACAGCACTTAGTTGAGCTGGGCAGCACTGCAGGGCAGACATTTGACAAACTGACTGTTTGGAAAGGTGCATTTTACATTTACAGCAAATAGATCCTATGGACGGTGCCGGTTAATTGAAAGTCACTGAGCTCTTCATGTAAGCATTCTACTGCCAATGTTTGTGTATGGGAATTTAACAATAGCTGTGTTGCTCGATTTTATACAAATTGTCAGCCAACAGGTGTTGCTGAAATTGCCAAATCTACAAATTTGATAGGGGTGTCAATATGCCATGTACTGTATGATAAGATGATATAGTCAATCAAAATTCTTTGGTCACATACAATGGTTTAGCAGATGTTTTAATAATGCGAGTTGTAGCGAAATGCTTGTTGCTTCTAGTTCCGAAATGCAAGTCTACCAACGAGTAACTAACCGTATACAATCACAACTCTACATTAATACACACAAGTGTAAAGGGATAAGAATATGTACCAATAAAGGATATATGAATGAGTGATGGTATGCAGAACGCATAGGCAAGATGCATAGATGGTATGCGGGTACAGTATATACATATGAGATGAGTAATGTGGTATGTAAACAATAAAAGTGCATAGTTTAAGTAGCTAGTGATACAATGTTATTAGCATAAAGATGGCAAGATGCAGTAGAATGATATAGAGTACGTAATACCCTATACATTATATTAAGTGGCATTGTTTAAAGTGGCTAGTGATAACATTTTTACAATACATTTCCACATTCACATTTTAAAAGTGGCTGGAGTTGAGTCAGTATTTGGCAGCGGCCACTAAATTGTTAGTGGTGGTCTGTTTAACAGTCTGATGTGCTTGAGATAGAATCTGTTTTTCAGTCTCCTCGGTCCTGCTTGATTGCACCTGTATGACTCTGCTTAGTGTCGCCTTCTTGGGAGTGATAGCGGTGACAGGCGTGGCTTGGGTGTTGTGTCCTTGATGATTTTATGGCCTTCTGTGAATCGGGTGGTGTAGTGTCTGGAGGGCAGGTAGTGATAATGCGTTCAGATTAATTGCTTTTCTCTAAATTAATTGCAACTGGCCCTGGCACCTTGTTGTGTGAACACGCCAATGTAACTGGACTTGACTGCCCTCTGATTTAGGCAACATTTATCCATTGTTTTTTGGACTGAGACTGGCCACCCTTGGAATATCAACACCTCTTGGGCCATTCTGGTGTGTCTTTGGCACCCATCTCCTCTCATCCTGGCGTTTGCCAGCAGGGGTTGTCAGAGTGGGTGGAAGAGCTGCCCTGCCTGCTCTTACATGAGGTGATACTTCTGTATCTCCTTCTTCATTCTCCACACCCATGTCCTCTCTCCCACAGTCCTCTTCTGGCCCTGTGCGCAATAAAAGGGAACAGTGGCTGGGCCGTGCAAACCCACATTCTTCTACTCATCCCCCCAGGCAGGCAGACGTCGCTTCAGCAGCCAATGTCCTTCTCGCAGATCTTTTGCAATGTCCTACAAGACAGCAGCGGCGGGTGGAGGCGGAGGTGGCCATGTCCATGCTGAGGTCGGAGGTGGAGGTGGAATGGTAAGGGCTTCTCCGCTTCTTCTCGATGGGTGGTGGTGGCCGGTGTGGATGCCGCGTCACTCCATGAGGGGCGGCAGTGTGTATGGAGGTGCAGGGAGGCTCTGGGTGGCATCTCAGTCTCGTTCGGTTTCCGGCGGCGGAGGTGGTGGTGGCGGTTACTGGTTTCGGCATGGGAGGGGTGGCGGCGGCAGCTGCTTTGGGTTTCGGCCTGGGAGGGTGGGTGTGGTGTGGTGTGGCGGTGGATGGCGACATTAAATATGTCGGTCAATGAGACAGGCACAATGCAGCACCTGACGACCGCACTGTCCACCACTACTTGGAGAGGTGCGCATGCTAGTCGGCCGGCCACCACCAAGAGCTGGAGCTGAAGATCCGTCAGTTCGTGAGAGCAAGACTTCCCCCAGCGCTCGCTGACTCTCTGGCTCTACCTATCGCTCTATCGCCGACCTGAGGGCAAGGTAGTGAACGTGTTTCCTGATGGTAAGAGACTCATGATTGAATCACAGATGTCAAAAACATGATAATGTCTGCATTGTGAAATGTTATTCTTGTTAGAGAGTAAGGTACAATGGTGTATCTCGTCATTCAGATTGTTTTCAACAAGTTACTCATAGGGAAATTATATGACTTTAGAAAATGCTATGATATAACATTTGTTATAAATTGATTCAACAAGAATTTGCACCAGAGATAGATGCAAAGACAGTATGTCATATTAAATCAGCTGAAGCATTGGAAAATCAACAGATCATATTCAAGCCATTCCTTCCTCTCTCCTTAATAGCCCCTATGCGATTGCAAAAGTTGGCAAATTGTTTCTTTTGTGTTCAGTCATTGTTTACAATGATCATATACGACAACAGGTTCCCTGTATGGCTTCTATGGTCTATCATTTACAGTGCAGCTGAAACTCAGAATCAATGAGTACGTGGTGGTATCAATGTTTGTGGTACTGCATTTCGTTCGTCAAATTGCCTGCATACCCATCCTGAAATGTTTTTGGCCATCTCTCACCTCTCAGATCCGGCTGCCACCTGCTTGACGGACGCATTATCTCAGCAGATCGACAAGCGCTCGCTGCAGACGACTTCAGAAACAGTAAGTACCATTCCATCACATCCACAGATATCAGTCACTGCTGGTGC